>NC_142605.1:24939735-25240899 GCF_041222555.1 Hakea prostrata | reverse complement strand
TAAGCTTCACAATCTCTTGCGCTCTCTAGCTTTGCAGATCCTTCTCACTGCTAAATTTCTATGCAATTTTAAGAAACCAAAAAGGATTGAGACTTCGTTTAAGATCTGAGCAAGTGGGTTCAGGAAATATATTGGTTGATTGTGTTCTCTGTATTTCTAACAGTCTCGAATTATCTAACGGTCTCTCAATGCGTTTGAATGGTAGGTTTTCGTTATTTTTATAAGAAAAAACTTGGACATTCTCATGCAATTACAGTTGAATCTCGCAATGACTTTTTGATCTCTAATTTCCCCAGATGTTGGTGGAACCTCCAAAAGGGTTCCTCTTGCTCTGCTTGTTTTTAATGTAATTTCACAAAATTTCACTTTAAAAAATGACAAAAACTAAAAAAAGGGTCAACTTGAGAATTTTATTTGTGACAAAAAAAAAGTTTTAATGGTGTTAAACATCAAAGGCTTCCGTACAAACAGTGTCCAAAACCGTATTTCGCATTAAGAGAAGGAAAAAAACACACTAATTCAAAACAATCTTGATTACATCTTTCAAGAGCTTTAACACAAACAGATCAATTGATAACGAGTCCGGATCAGTGACCCGCGACGCCGCCCAAGAACCCGGTGAACTTTTCCCGGGGCCCGTTTTTGTGGCGGAGTCGGGCCCGACCCCCGCGGGGAGAAGACTAATTCATGATAACCTATCTGTAAGAACACCCACACTTCCTTGCCCAGCTTCATTACTAAGCATTACTCCCAAATCTTCAAAGGCTGCATCAACTTGTACATGCCGCAACTTATTCTGTATAGCACATCTATCCTTTGCTCTAGTTCAATCTGAGTTTTCCATCCATAAATAAAAATGAAAGATTTTCGTATATATATGCCAACCCAGGCAAATCAGGATCTTACATTAAAGCACATGTTCCATATGTGTTGTTACAAGCCAAGGAGCCATACCTGAGGTCTTCAACACTTGGCTCATCACACTGAAAATAAGGAGACCCTGAAGTGGATTCTGGACTAATTGTATTCCCACTTGGGGCATGTAATGGCAAACCATTGTTATTGTTACTCATAGAACAATTCTCCATGGAGCTATCCTCAATCTTTGGTGTCTCTACAGTGTTGTAAGGTTCATAACAATATGACCAGGGGCCAAGATCAGATAGAGGAAGGTACGGATTATCAGAAAACCCTTGAGAGGGATATGGGTCTTCTTCCTCACCAAGGTCATCATCATGAGAGGGTTTTGGGTTACCTTGCTCATCCCCATTAAGGCCTTCATTGTCATAGGTTCCTTCAATAGAGGCTAAAGGGTAGCTGGAAACATCAATTAGTTGGTTCCATAAAGAATCAAATTCTGAATCATATTCAACATTTTCATCAGTACATTGCCTCAAATGGTACTGATGTGCCGGAGGATCAGTGTCAGGTTCGTGATCCCATGTAGCATCACGAAAGTACTGCATTGATGAATTAGAATGATCTCTCACCTGATTGTTGAATCTCCAACTTGACATGTACAATCTCTTGCAATAAATGAGCTATGCCTCCCTTCCAACTTGCCATGTACAATTTCTAGCCTTCTGGAAATAGTGAAAACAAGATTCTTTATATACAAGAAGAAAGGAGAGACTCATATGCTGGTTACATTATCTCTATGGCCCTGCATTCCTACTTTTCACAACTTTATTGTGTGGAATCAAGAATCTCTTTCAGTTCACTTTGTATGATTGAAGAACCAGATAAGTTTCTCGGAAGTTGCCTGAGGATATACTTTTTGTAAAGTAAATTGTTCTTCAAAAGCAATTGGATAGGAATTCCATGGTACTGTCGCCCTGGTTAGGCGTCCACTTTGTTATGGGGTGATAAGATGGAATGTATGTCTTTTGCTGATACTCAACTCATTTGTCATTTCGATAGTAACATTGGCTAATGCAATGCGCCTGACTGGTCAAAAGATTAATTTTTCTTGACTAAATAATTCTTTTACATTTTTGAGGCCGGCCGCCCCCGCCCGCCCCGGGGGCCCGCCCCGGGGGGCCCCTTCCCCCGGCGCGATTAATTTAGCTTTCTGGGTTTGAGCTAAGGGTTCACAGAAGGAGAATCCCTTAACTAGAATAAAATTCTATGACAGAAACAAACTACACATGAGGACTTCTTCTCAACCATTTAGGTTCATTTTGAAGAAAGCCAGCTCCCTCAAACCAATGCAGTTAGTTTCCTGTTCCTTTACAATAATTTTGGGAAGAGTTACAGTTGAGGGAAGTAAAAGGATTTCATATCTTTTTTGTTGTTGGTAACAATTTGCACTAAAGCTAATTTCTTTAGATAATTATAGAATCTCTAATAATCTTATCTCTCAAGAATAGTTCTTTCCATCTTTGTCACAATGGTAGTGGAAGTGGAACAAAGGATTTGTCAATACAATAATTTATGAGAAGCAACAGAAAACTGATTTTTGTTGCATGAGCCTAGCAAGATCCACCAATCAGCAGCCTTGGCAAAATAACTAACTTCCCTTGTCTTCCTCCGAAGAGTCCTAACCACTATAAAACCCTGCAACCCAGCTTCCTCTTCGATCCTCTCTCCCACTCCTCTTCTCCAAGAAAACCCAAAATTCCAAGAACTGAATCATGTGGTACAAAGTAGCCAGCGCTTCTGAGTACCTAGCCATAACAGGCTATGGTATCGAAGACGTCAAGCTCGCCAAGAAATCATGGATTCTCCCTGGCCAATCTTGTAGAGTCTTTGATGTCTCTCCTGTAAACTACTCCTTCGAAGTTCATGCCATGAGTGCCGAGAAACTCCCATTCCTTCTTCCTGCAGTATTCACCATTGGCCCAAGAACTGACGACAAAGAGAGTCTCCTCAGGTATGCCAAACTCCTCTCCCCCCATTCGAGAACGTCCAGTGATGTCAAAGAACTCGTTCAAGGTGTTATAGAAGGGGAGACTCGTGTTCTTTCTGCTTCGATGACCATGGAAGAGGTCTTCAAAGGAACCAAGCAGTTTAAGACGGAGGTCTTCGAGAAGGTCCAGCTTGAACTGAATCAGTTTGGGCTGATAATCTATAATGCCAATATCAAACAGTTGGTGGACGTGAAGGGTCATGAGTATTTTTCTTATCTGGGTCAGAAAACCCAGATGGAGACCGCTAACCAGGCCAGGATTGATGTTGCTGAAGCAAAGATGAAGGGTGAAATAGGGGCTAAGTTAAGAGATGGACGGACATTGCAGAATGCTGCCAAGGTCGATGCTGAGACCAAGATTTATTCCACTCAAAGGCAAGGTGAGGAGAAGAAGCAGGAGATTAATGTGAAGACAGAGTTGCAGGTTTTTGAGAATCAGAAGCAGGCTGAGATTGCAGAGGCCAATGCCAAGTTGGCAACAAAGAAGGCTGGGTGGGCTCAGCAAGCTCAGATGGCTGAGATAGAATCTGCTAAGACGGTGGCCATTCGGGAGGCAGAGTTGCAAGGAGAGGTGGAGAGGAAGAATGCTTTGACTCAGAGGGAGAAGCTCAAGGCAGAGCATCTTAGCAAGGCCACTGTGGAGTATGAGATTAAGGTATAAAGATGTTATTTTCATACCATCTACTGTTGTTTTCTTGTCTTACTTTGAACCCCTCCTTGCTTATTTGGTAATTCTGAGTTTAGCTTTTCTCCAGGTATCTTTGAAGATTGTTAAATCAATTATAGTCATTTTTGAAACAGTTGGAAATTTCATTATGAAAAACACTTAAGCTATAAAGCATAAGATTCATGCAATTGAACCCTTTTAGTTCGTATATTGATGATCTGATGATAACTTCTGTTTTCTTACTCCTATTTTGAGCACTTCAGCTAAATATCAACTATTTGGAGTTACAGATGGTGCCCTAGTTGTTTTATGTTGATGTTTTCATAACTCTTTTTTTTTTTTCATTTAATTTTGCTTTTGCATTTCCTTGGATCCATGTAACAAACTCCATCAAATTGTGATAATGCTACGACTGTTTTTGTTGTGGGTTTCTAATGCTTCTTTAGTTATTTTCATCTACTCCAACTTCCTGATATTTTTCTGAAGTTTCCTTGTTTCTGTTTTCTTTCTAGATCTCTCAAATCAAGGTCATTGACCCTAGACAATGAAGGTTTACCACCGGGACATATATCATTGATTTCATTAATGAATTCCAACTCCTCCCCCCAGGTGAAAATAGGAACAGAGTCATCTTTTATGTCGCAATCACTTCACTTGGAATTTTATTTCAGGGGTATATAATATTGAAATAAGTTTGTTCTTTTGGCATATTTTTTTGGTTTTATCATGCAAGTTCTTTGGCAGTACAAAAAGAAAAATCGATGTGTTTCCTTGACATAGCATTACTGGTAGCCTTGTGCATGTATTTGTGTAGGGAATCCATATGCATGCTTTCACTCTCTCTCTCTCTCTCTCTCTCTCTCTCTCTCTCTCTCTCTCTCTCTCTCTCTCTCTCTCTCTCTCTCTCTCTCTAGAAACAACATAATTTTCTCTCTTCATTCACCTTCTTTGCCTACATTACACTAATTGATGTAATCATGTTGATGGATATTTATTATATGAATAGGAGAGTTTCATACCATTGTATACAAATGATCCCAATGTGCACCAGGTATAATATCCCACATAGCATAAGAATGTTGTTGATTGGAAAGTCATTGGCATTTGCTAATTAAAATAAACTCATGATAGCTAAGAAGAGTGACATTCTGTAATGAGATGCACCATCATCAAAGCATCTCACATTATAAGTTTCCTAATTTGGACCAATCGTCTGTTTGCTGTAATGGGTTGTGCTAATTAGTTGACTATAATCATTTCATTGCATTGTCATGAAAGCTCTCTAATTTGTGGACATTTATCTGGTAGTGCTTATCTACTTTAAAGCAAGTCTAGGATTAATTTCTCTTCATAACCTTGTTTATAAACAGGTCCAAGAGGCTGATTCGGAGCTATACAAGAAGCAGAAAGCTGCAGAGGCAGTACTGTATGAGAAGGAGAAAGCAGCTGAAGCTCAGAAATTGGCTGCTAAGGCAGCAGTTTATTCCCAAAAACTAGAGGCAGAAGCAGAGCTCTATGCAAAGAAAAAGGAGGCTAATGGCCTTCTAGCTCTAGCAGAGGCACAGGGAGTTTATGTTAGCACCTTACTGAAGGCCTTAGGTGGAAACTATTTTGCACTGAGAGATTACCTAATGATTAGCAATGGAATGTTCCAAGAGATTGCAAAGATAAATGCTGGAGCAGTACAAGGATTACAACCCAAGATCAGTGTCTGGACAAACAGCATTGGCCGGGAGATGGTAGATGGAACCAAGAGTGGTAGTGCAGCTATGAAGGAGGTTGCTGAGGTGTATCACATGTTGCTCCCTTTGTTTAAGACTGTGCAGGAGCAGACCGGGATGTCCCTGCCAGCATGGATGGGCACACTTGCTAACTCTGAAGGGTGAGTGGTATATGCTAGTAAATATGGTCTTTTATTTACAGGGATTAGATTTTTATTGTTGATAGAAAGACAAGTAGGATGCTATGGATGGCAGACTGTCATTGCGAATAGAATGGGGAAATATCAGACTTCAGTTCCTTTAATTTGCTTTATACCCAATCTCTGAAGCTGGCTTCAAGATTCAAAAGGTTGAGCAGCTTTTCCATCCAACTGATAGTGTGGAAGAGAGAATTGTTTGAGAACACTTCTGAACCTGATGTAGGAGTAACAATTTTAAAGATTCATCTATCATTATTCCCAAGTGACGACAAATGGGTGTGGAGCAAAGATAAAAGAGGTATATTTACAGTTAAATTAGCTTATCACCTCCTTGTAAACAAGCAGGATAGAGAAGAAGGACAAGAGCTGTCATCATCACATTTGAAAACATGGTCCAGGATTCCCACAGATGTATGGAAGAATGTATGAAATTGTCATTTGCTTCCGAAAATTAGGGAATTTCCTGTGGAGGGCAGCAGCAAATGGTGTGACATGTGGAGAAGGCTTTCACCATAGAAACATTAGTATTGATCCTATCTGTACTTACTGTGGTGAGGAAATGGAGACAATGGAGCACCTATTTCTGCACTCCCAATTTGCAAGAGCCGTTTGGTTTGGAAGTTCTCGCCCAATCTAGGTATGACTTTAGCCGAGTGGATTCAACAGTGGAAGGCCTTCTATCAGTATGATAAAGAAGAGGGGAAGAAATTAGAATGCTTGGCTTCATTCATCCAATGACATATATGGTTGGCTCGCAATGAGAGAATTTTTAAAGGAGCAAGTCCACAACCTAGTGAAGTGATAGAGAAGGCTGCTCGAGTTTTTTGGAGAGTAAATCTAAAGTGAACAGTCAAACTGGGTGTTATATACATTACGGTTCAAACCATTTAAAATCAGAACGAACCTCGCAAGTAAGCTTACTTGGCTCAAATCTGGTTCATTGGGTCCATCTATCACTTCTCGACATAGCCCTTCTAGGAGTAGCGCTTTTCAGAGGATTGATGGCTTTGGAGGACACTTCTCTATGAATGCCACGTGGCATGAAAGGCTTCTCGGATAACCCTTGTCAAGCGCCTGGAAGTTGCGCCTGAGAAGCTATATCTCGGCAAAAGTAATGTTGTAAGGGAATTTGGTGTATCTTTATCCAAACATTAATCAAGGCATTAAATTCAGTATTTAATGCTCTAGGGCTCATTAAATGTTTCATCGCTTATCAGGAGGTTTCTCATTCGCTTAAGCCTTTTCAAATGTTGTGCCTTAGGTTTTGTTTGTCAAAAGTAAGGAATTGATGTCACATCCACACCCACATGACTCTAAACGTCTGATTAAACTGGGATAAGGTACAATTGTCCTCAAGCTTCTCCAGGAAGATTGAGGTCGTAACTTTGTGATTAAGTAATCCATCATGGGTAATCACAACCCTTCATCCTAAGCTAGAAGATTAGAGGGTTGTGATGCAACTTTGCTACCTTAGATGCATGAATTTGGTATATAAATCAAACACTTAGCACAAATTAGGGTAAGCCCAGTTACAATAACTCTAGCATTTAGTTCTCCTACAAGTTCCAAAAAAGACATTCCTTCTTGGAGCATTTACTCTTCCATACGAGCATTGTGTTTTCTTGAATCTAACTTAATCATTGGAGGTGGCTTCCTATCCCCAGAGGCGGCCCACTCTCACTCTCTTTGATTATCAAGAACCAAGCTTGGACCAATAGTAAACCAAACTACACTCAATCATATTTTGGAACAACACTGGAGTTAGACAGCAACTCAATCACTCTTGGACCCCCCCCCCCGCCTCAAAATGAGTTCTTCAAAATAAATACAAATGTAGCAAGAAATAGGACCAACAGTAGGTTGGGAGTGGGAGTAGCTATAAGGGACCAAGAAGGAGTGCCACTACTAGTAAGGTCTATCCCTTTGCTCTTTGTGGACACCTTGGATGGAGAGGCTCTTGCCATGCATGGAGTCAAGGCAGCAATGGATTTGGGACTAAACAATATGATTTTTGAAACAGACAACTTGGAGCTGATTTCAATCCTCAATGATACCTCAAAACTACCTCCACTGAGTGCCCCAATGATTTCAGACATCATTTCTTATTAGCAGGTTTTAATTATTGTAGTTTTTCCTTTGTTCCTAGAGATGCCAATACAATGGCTGACATTCTAGCAAAGGTGTCCTTGTTGTCCCCAAGAGGGACATCTTGACCGATTACCACTCCATGGTTGGACGATCTTTCTTGTGTCGTGTGTCTCTCATTTCTTCGAATGCATTCTCTTCGTACAAAAAAAAAAAAATTTGCTTTATACCTTTCTCATTTTGAAATATGGAAATAACCCTCTAATGTGTTGACAATTCAGTGTTAACAATGCAAATTTTAGTTGATGAAGTTCACTTGGTATTAGGGGCTGGTTGGGGCAGGAGTTGTGTTAGACAATTCACTTGTAGCAATAGTGAGGGTGTTTCATGTTTACTAGGGGATTATGATCAATTTTGAAGTTGAGCTTAATGCATTGGTGTGAGGCTTATAATTGGTTAAGGAGATGGGTGTTAGGAAATTGTGGGTTGAATGTGATTCTATGGTAGTTGTGGTTCTAACCCAAAAGTTTCTTCTCTTGATTGGGTTACAAACTCAAAATTATATTTTAAAAGTTTTCAGTGTTTTTAAGGTAACACGTTATTTTAAAGAAACAAATGCAGTAAGTGACTATTTGGCAACCTTTGTAGCTCGAGAACAAGTATCAAGTTGTAATGTAACATGGCCTAGTATCATATAGATGGGTTACAAACTCACAATTATATTTTAAAAGTTTTCAATGTTTTAAGGTAATATGTTGTTTTAAAGAAGCAAAAGCAGTAGGTGACTATTTGGCAACCTTTGCGGCTTGAGAACGAGTATCAAGTTGTAATGTAACATGGCCTAGTATGATAAAGATGGATTACATGAGTCTACCTAGGTTTTGGTTTGTTGTTCCATTGGCTGAGATTACATATGTTGTCATTGTTGGCAACTAAAATACAATGAGTTCTAAGAGTACATGACTTGTATTGAAGTGAAGCTCCCATAGAAGACTTTGGGCATTTGTTATATATTTTAGAGGGTGATTAACACTATTACAACAGTTTTGAGTGTTTGTGAGAAGATTTAAGTGTTTTGGGTGAAGCGAAGATTACTTAGAATAGTGGATTTCACAGGTCACTGCACAAGGGTCACATTGAATGAATTTTTGAGTAGTCATCCAGTTGTATTCTGGGTTCGACTTAAACTGAAGAAACGTAGTTCATGAAGTTTTCTTTCCAACGCACTTTTCATATTGTGATTTCGATATCAAAAAAGGGAGTTATGAGATTTCTCATGAAAGTGTGAGATATGGAAGCAAATCTGGGCATTGTAGAAGAAATATCAAATTTGGCGACTGTGATGTGATCTACTCTCAGGGGTTTCAAAAATAATTTTTAAGAGTTCGGGAGTCTTTGTGAAATAAGTTTTACATCTCAAGGAGGAAAGTGTAATTTTGAAAGATTGAATGATTCAATCTAATGGTCATTCAAAGGACGTGGATGAAGATCCAATTTTGAAGGTCGAGATTGATGCGCTTGGTTTTCAAGTGCCCAAGACAGAAAAGATTCCATCTCGTGCCTTTTGGTTGGTCGGGAGCATGATAATATGATGCACTGCAAAGTATAATGATCATCATGATCCTGTGTATCGCAATTTAAATGTAAGATTTGAAAAGATTCCATTTGTAATAATCTGGTGAAGGGTACTCTAATCTTACATCACTTAAAGGATCTGATGGCCCAGATCTCACCCGCCTTTTTAAAGTGGATATCCAACGGCTGTGGGAGTAGATTCTCTTTGGAACTCATTTAGAAGATGAAATCCAACGGTTCCTGTACATCAACGTTCATTCTCTTTAAAAGCTTGAATTTGAGAAGTTTCACCTTTCAAATAGTTGCTTGTTAGGGTTGAGTTGTTTGGGATTGACGCCTTATACTTTTGTGGGTGCAAGAGTTAATACTGGAGTGGGTGCTCTATGTTTTGAATTAATTGAGAGTGGGTGCTCTCTGATCATTGTAGTGATCAAAATTTTAGTTGGAAAGTATTAAGTAAATACGAAGCTCTATTTAGGGCATTACTCCATGGATGTAGGCAATTTGGCTGAACCACATAAATTTGGTGTCTTGCGTTTCTAGTTTATTTTTCATTGCATTTATTGGAGTGCTTTGATTGCAAAGTGGTGTTTGGTAAACCCAGGCACATTGTGGTGTATGGTGGACGTGCACTTGTGTAATTGATAATTACAAGATTATCTTGACCAGCCTTGTCTTTAATTTAAAGAAGTGTCACATCAAAGAGAATTTTAGAAGACACTGATTCACCCCCCCTCTCAGTGTCAACCTGGGAATAACATGGTTTTACTCTATGATAAAGATGGATTACATGAGTCTACCTAGGTTTTGGTTTTACTCTATGTGTGTTTGTAGATAATTTCTTTCTTTCTTGTCTTTTGATGTTACTATTTGAGGTCTTGTTCCTCCTTTTGTATTGTCTCTTTTTTTTTTATTTATTTATTTATTTTTATTATTATTATAGTAAAACAAAGCTTGATATTAATTAAGATAGCAAATACATAAGGTAGTAGGGTTTATAATGTTTGACCTTCTAAAGTCTAAAGAGGACTTAAATGCCAAATACAAAAGCCATTGGTGGAGTATGGTGTCACAAAAACCATTAAGGTTTGCATCCTTAATGTTAGTTAGTATGTTTAGCAAAATTGGGACTTGAGATATTGGCCACTTGATGTGATTAATTGGCATGAGTAAATCACGAACTTCTTTGTTGGCCAGATCTTGTACTAAATGGTGCATGCATGATGTCCCTTCCTTAACCAATCAAGGTCGCCGTGTTCCGTCCCTAACCTCCTCGTGCCGCCTTCTCTTTCTCTTCCTCGTGCCCTCTTTTCCCCGCCTGGTTGGCGTTTGTTAGTTAAAGTATTACAAAAGCAAGTATTTGGTTCAGAAGGCTATGTTTGTGTTTGGTGAAGTGAGGTTTCAAAACTTTCTTGTGTTGTGATGTTTAAATCCTGGATCCACCTTGCTATGTTGTTTAAAACTCTGATGGGGTTGGGGTTATCTTTATTAAAGATTTTGTTATTCCGTTCTTTCCAGATGAAGTGGCAAGTAATTATAAAAACAAACACCATCCATCTTTTTGATGCCTTATCCCTCCCTACGTCAGCGATAAAGGAGTTGCACAAATCATTGATCGATGAATTTGTGAGTCTTTCCATTCGCAATCCGAGTGGTCCTGCTGCCCAAATCCTTTTCGTCCATTCACAAGAAAGGAATACATGCCATGCAAATTCCACACAATTTCCACAAAGTTCGCAATCTGGGGATATTGGTTTCCATTGTGCAAGTATTGCCTTGACTGGTAATCCTGCATTTAAAAGACGCCAAAAGAAGGTCTTAAGTTTGGGGTGTAGGGGTAGTTTCCAAAAGAACCTCCACCAAGTGGTGTAAGTAGAAGAAAGAGATGTCGATCTTAATTGCGTAAGGGTTTTTCTTGCCATTTTGACAGAGAAATCCCCATTACTTGAGATCAGAGACATCCATGTATCATTTTCATTTGATAGGCTAAAGTTAGAGAAAGGTGGAAAAGATGAAAGTTTAGAGGAAGAGGCAACTCCCTGTTGGGCGTATTGAGTGAATCCACCACTTGAGCTATTGAATTGTTTCTCTCCCATTGACCTGTATCCGGTTCTAGTTGTGTACAATCTTCCGGATTTTTGATCCAGGGATCAAACCAAAAAGATGTGTTCCTCCCATTTCCTATCTTTCTCCATATCATATTCTCCAGTGTTGGTAATATTCCACGGATACTGTTCCACGTCCATGATCCATTTCTTCTTTTCACCTTTGGATCGAATGGTGTGGTGTTTGGGAAGTATTTCTTCTTCTTCTTCTTCTTCTAAATTGGCAATGATCCCTAAAATCTTTGTTAAATTTGAAGAATAGTACATTTTTTAGCAAATTTGTTAAGTCATACTTAAACAATTTCATAACTTCTAAATTACTCTTACTTTCTTATGACTTTATAATTATGCCTTTTTAATAATCCCTGAATTTCATCTCCTTCCTTCACAAGTTTCTTCTCCCTAAGTTGGTAAGCCAAGGTTGCTGACTTGCTGCCTCTAAATCATAAGGTTTACACATTAACATAAAAGGAAACCACTGTTCATCTTTCTTGACATTTTGAGAAAATAGTATCAATTTTTATCAACTTTGCAACAAGAGTTTCACATAATAGAACCTGTCCAACTAAGCACCAACTGATAGGTGTGTTTCCATAGATAAATGATAATCATAATAAAATAAAATAAAGTCCATCATAGATGTTTATCACAAATTAATGAGACCCAGTCAAGCTCTTCATAGTTCTAGAAACAAAATAAGTCAAGATTAGATGTTTATGACAAACTGCAAAAAAAATATTAATTTCAGCAGTCTTGATCTTATTGGTAGTTCTCCTACACCTTTATCATCAATTTCATAAAATAATAACCCAATTAACTTGTTGAAGTGTTCTTACCAAAAAAATAAAAGCTTGTTAAGGTGGCTGTTCCATTCACAGTTTAAAAGAAGAAAACCCACAGTAAGATACAAATTCCATATATTTAGTTTGGGCTGTTTTGAATTTTAGAAATCCACTTGAATGGCTGATGCAACCACCATTCCAGTCACCTTTGCCCAAATGTTAACCAAAAATCATATTATAGGAAACCTGTTTTATGAATTGGGTCAAGTTTGGGTTTCCAAACCCTAAAAATATTTAAATGACTAAGGTTTATATGTTCCCCAATTATAAATTGTTTAAAATAAATGAAGGTAGTTCATATGTCAAAACTACTATCTTAGGTGTGATGTCTTTAAAATTCTTTCAACAGTTAGTAAGACATTTTCTTAAAAATGAAGAACAATAAAAAAAAATTTGTTTCAAATAATAAAGTATGCTTTGAAGTGTGTAATCCTAATAAATTATGCTTTGATGTAGCATTGTTCCTTCTAATGGGTAAAATGATATTCACTTTTTAAGAATCCTACCAAAAACAAAGAAAGATATTCACTCTAAAAAGGAAAAATACACTCTCATTATCAAAGAGTTGCCTAGGGGTCATGGATTCGACTCTTCTTGAAAGTATATGTAAATTGTCCCTCGTTCCAAACTCCTTTCATATAAATTGTCTTTTAATATACATAAGGTACCTTGAATATATGGTAATGGAGCAACCAGGATAGTGATATCCTCTATTCCTAGATCGGACTCAGTCAAAGTCATTGCGTTCCACTGGAGGTACTTCCATTGCTCGATCCATGTCACCGGGTCCTTCAGTTAATATATATGATTGAAATTTTTTCAGGAATCATTTACCCTATTATTTTGATAAGTGTATGTTTTCCTTTGTTACTAGGACCTGTAATTTTTTAACAGATGTTCTAGCCAAGAAGGCTAAGTTGATCGAGGATCCAATTGTTTTGCCGTTTTTCTACCTTCTTGCTTAGTGATGGTATCCTGTTGCCTCAATTGTTTGTCAATAAATTGATTTTCAACAAAAAAATAAGTTTTGGAAGAGGTAGCAAATGAAAACCCATATAGAAGTAGAGGTAGAAGCATCTTTGAGAAGTAGAATTTGGGAGTTTCCTTTTAAAGGTTGGGTTTGTTTGCTAGAATAAACGTGGGGTGGGAGAAAATAGGTGGGAAAATTCTTGAAAAAACAAATATTTTTTAAATCCTAAAAGTATAGTTTGTTTGGTTGTTTGAAGAGGGAAAGTTAGAAACAAATATCCTTAAATTAATGACACTTGTTTAGTGAAGTGGCAAGTTAATTTTTCCATCTCATCAAAATCCTACAAAATATGTGGGACTTTAGATTGCGTTTGTTTGCGAAGGTGGGGTAGGAGAAAAAAACATATGGGTCCATGTGTAGCAGGGTGTGGGAGAAATAAAAGCAAAGAAGAGATTTTGTGAAAATGTGTAAATTGTGGGGTTTGGGGTGAGAATGTTGGTTTGTCATCTCACCAGACAAGTTTCTCTAACTTTTCTACCTCAAGCAACCAAATAAACTACACTTTTAGGATTTGAAAGAAAAATTTTGTTTTTTCAAGAATTTTCCCACCCTACTTTTATTCAAGTAAACAAATGCAGCTTTATTGAAAGTGTGGAAAATCAAAAAGTATAACACACAATCAAGGTTTAAAGTATCCCATACGATACTAGCCGATACGTATCCATATTTGACCCGATCGATACGATACATCTCGATACGTCTCTCCATTGAATTATATTAAAATACATTAGCCAGAGCGATACAATACTCGATAAAGGACGATACGTCTCTTAAAATCACCTGATCGATAAGTATCCCACGATACCATACGATACTAGCCGATACGTATCCATATTTGACCCGACCGATATGATACATCTCGATACGTCTCTCCATTGAATTACACTAAATTACATTTGCTAGAGCGATACAATACTCGATACAGGACGATACGTCTCTTAAAATCACTGATTGATACCATACTCGATACCATTACTTTAAACCTCAACTCGATACCAATACTTTAAACCTTGACCACCATTAACATTTTCCCACCAAATCACTACCACACTATGGGCCTAAATTTTTTTTTTTTTTTTTCTCCAATTCACCTTTGCAAACAAACAGAGTCTTAAGGGGGGGGGGGTGTTGGGGGTTGGAGCGGTCATCTCAGAGGGCCTGTTGGGTCCCGCGCAGTCGTTGAAAATGGTGTGAGAAGAAAAGAGAGACGTGGGTGTACTGTACGCCGTCTGCGAAGAGAGACTTTTCATATGTTGGCTCGGTTTGCTCTGGCTTTTCCATCCATTTCTTCGTTCTCACAGTTTCCTTTTTACCGTTGGAGCCTAGGACTTCCATTGCTTGCTTGGTCGGCATGAGAATATTTCTACCAAAGAAACCCATCAAGTGTGATCACCCAAAAAATACTTCCACTCTATGCGCCAATTTTCTCTCGTCTGTTAATGTCGCTGACTCTGTCTGTCTGTGAGATGATGGTAGATAATCGCTGGCTTCCAAGTCTACTCAGTTCGGTAGAAGCTTGAAATTTTGGTCTAATTACTTCTGTTTTCTTCCCTTCCCTTAATATTTTGCTACAACTATAATCTCAATAGTAATATAATATTCAGTTTTCTTGTCTGCGTCAATACTGGGATTTTCCTTCCAGTTTCGTTTCTGTTGGATGGCGTTTTAGCACACGACTCTTTGGAAAGTGACTGATTCAAGAACGATAAAACATTGCCTAAACTTTGGGCCTTTTGGTTCCTTCTCTGGTACAGATGAGCTGCGTTCCCCTGTTTCTTCCAAGTATTGTCTGTGATTTTTGGGCTATTGGGTTTCTTTCAGGGAGCTTAATTTGCTAAATTTTCTTACTGGTGAGCTGTTACCTTCTTTGTTATTGAATCTGATTGGTTCCTGTATATTTATTTCCTTCCTTGCAGCCGCAATGATTGTTTGATTATTGGGTTTTATTTGAATGGGTCCCTCATCTTTTCCGAATTTGTAGGTTTACTTGGTTTCCGTTCTTTTATTGATCTGAGTCGTCGTTTTGCCGTTCATTGTTAATAACACCCTTTGATCAGTAAGATTGTTAAACGTTTCTGTGATTTGCATTTGTCTCTTTCAGCCTTTCTTTCTCATTGATAAGCGTTTGATTCCTGGTTCTTCATTTATTTTCTTTTCCTCCTCCCCAACAGAAAATATCTTGTTGTCGAGATTTCTCTTCTTTCCCCTGTTCTAAATGGTTTCTTGATCTTGGGTTTTCTTCTCTCTGGGCTTCTTCTTTTTTGGTCAAGGAAGTTGGAATAATGAGAGGTAAAGGAGGACCGATAGGAAACTACTTTGTGTTGAACACGGGGGCTAAAATCCCTTCTGTTGGTCTTGGAACATGGCAGAGTGGAGGAGACCTCTGTGTTGAAGCTGTTAAAACGGCCTTGAAGGTTGGTTACCGTCATATAGACTGTGCCCATCTTTATGGGAATGAGATTGAGGTTGGACAAGCACTGGCTGAAGCTTTTAAGGGCAGCCTCAAGAGAGAGGAAGTTTTCCTGACTTCTAAGCTGTACTGCACTACTAATTCTATCAAGAGAGTTGAGAATTCTGTTAAAGTTTCACTTCAGAACCTCGGAGTATCATACTTGGATCTCTATTTGGTTCATTGGCCCGAGTCTTCAGCTTTTGGTGATGCCACGGATCCTCCTTGGAAGTCGGGGAGTGAGTATAGGCAATTTTGTCTCAGGTTGAAGCCAACATGGAAAGCAATGGAGGATCTAGTGGAGTTGGGTCTGGTTCGAGCCATTGGTGTTAGTAATTTCAGTCTCCATCAAATAGAAGAGTTGCTTAAATTTGCAAAGATTGTACCAGCTGTTAATCAGGTTATCTGTTATTCCCTTTACTTAATATTTGGGAATTGAAGATACCACCCAAACCTTATGCTTATTCCTCCTATTTGCTTTAAAATTCAGATACATGGTACATTCTCTATCTTTGAATTCACCTGATACCACTCAAACTTGTCACTGATAATCTAGACACTAGTTGTTCTGTATACCTGAACTGTGAGTTAAACATGTTTACCTGGGACATCATATATCTTTGAATTCTTCACCATCCATTTGTGGCCATCTGTATGGACGATGTTCTATCAGATACATATGTTCTATTAAGCTATGAATCTTCAATTCTCATCTCACTTCCTCAGCAACATCCTTTTCAGCTAGTTATTTGTCAATTTTATAAATCCTCAATTTGCATCTAATGAATTCTCTGGTGTCGTTCATCCAAAACAAAAATTCACTGGTTTCATAATTAATACTCCAGGTCCTTGAAATTCTTTCTCCACATTATCACTACCTGCATCACTCACCCTCTCCCTCCCCCCCCCCCCCACCACAAAAAAAATAAATAAATAAATAGATAAAAAGTAAACCTTTGGCCATCATCTTTACCATTTTCTAAAGCCCATCCTGTTGTTTAGGGTTTCCTTTCAATTTTTTCTCCATGGTCCCTGATATGGATTCGTCTGCAGAAATAACTCCCAGGCTGATGTCAGCCTAATTCAGTCTTCTCTTGTCTTGGCTCAGAATGGTAACGCAACTATGCGAGTCAAGAATCTAACGAATAGAGGTTTTCTTTTCCAAGGCCTCATTGGTTAAAACTTGATTGAGCTCTTTTTTGTTGCCTGTTCACTTGAAATATCATTACCTAGGCCAATAGCCCCAATTAATTGAGTCCTGAAATGAGAAGATCCAGTCAATCTCTGATTTTCATTCTCATGTACAAGTTCAGGGTATATTTAGCAAGAAGCTCACTTACAGGAATGTGAAAAAATAAAATCAAAACCAGCCTTCATTATGGCTTATGAATTGCATGCCATCTGGATGCTTGGCCTAGAATTGGTTGGAGTATATTTATACTCTTGAAGTTGTAGAGAGTTTCATCCTATGGTAAAATTGTATTTAACAAACAATAATATACTTCAATGGAAGCTGTGGAATCTAGGTTTCTCTTGACTTATATATGATTGACTTATGATAGGTGGAGTTGCACCCTTTCTGGAGGCAGGATGAACTGGTAAGATTTTGTCACTCGAAAGGAATTCGTGTCTCTGCACACACTCCTTTAGGTGTTCCTGCTTCCATCCCTGGGCCATCAGATAGTGGATCATCAGGTGGTGAAGATGAACCTGGGACACCGCGGATGTCATTCAGAAGGTCCAGATCAGTACATGGGCCCATGTTGAAATTGTCTGTAGTAGCAGAAATTGCGGAACGCCATAAAAAGACACCTGAGCAGGTATATCTACTCAAGTTATAACATTTTCTTTTTGAAATATTTACTCCTTCACGACTGTCATATAGTTTACATAATCTTGTTTTGTTTATCTACGTTTGCTCCTTTAGTACACTTCCTTTTACCATAATTAGGAACCAATGTGGCCTCTGGAAACAGCCTCTCTGTAAAAGCAGGGGTAAAAGCTGCACAAATTATGACCCTCCACAGCCCCTGCAGTGGTGGGAACCTTGTACGCTTGGTATGCCCATTTAGTGATGTGAGCCCAATTCTAGGGTTAGGATTTTTAGAATTATTTCCCTAAAATTAAGGGTTCACCCAGAATCTTCCAGCAAATAATGGTAAATATTATGGGAAGGGTTTGGGTTGTTTGTGGATCTCTTAGAATGTATGGAAGGATCCTGAGACAAGTTAGGAATTAACTAAATTTATATGGGTTGGGTTTTGAGATACCCAAAATCACCCTAGGGTTGATGGGGAAGAAGAATGAGATAATTTGGATGATCTCTTAGAATGTATGGAAGGATCCGGAGACAAGTTAGGAATTAACTAAATTTATATGGGTTGGGTTTTGAGATGCACAAAATCACCCTAGGGTTGATGAGGAAGAAGAATGAGATAATTTGGATGATCGTGTAAGGTTTTGAGTAGATTGTGTGATGATTCCAAAGTTGCGAATGAATCTTGGGCAATCTTTCTTGGATCCTTTCCTTTCTTTCTTTGTTTTCTTTTCCTTTTCTTTCAGTTTCTTTTTTCTTCTTTCTTTTCTGTTTACTCGGATCTGCCACAAATCAAAAAAGGGGTAGGAAGGGGCCGAATGATGGAGGGGAGGGAATAGGGAAGCCGTAGGGTAGGGAGAGGTTGGGGAGGGACTGGGAGGTGTTGCAAGGGGTAAGGGAGGGGAATAAGGGAGTGTTGCTGCTGTGATGCAGCAGCAGGGGGGAGAGGCCTAGAGGGGTGCACAGAACAGGGAAAGGGAAGGGAGGGCTTCTGCCGGTCCAGGGGAGGTGGGGGAGGGAGATAACTACAGGGGGATGGAAGGGAAAGGCTGCACTGGTGGGGGAGGGGTTTTCTAGGAATTGCGATGGGATTGGGAGATGAGGCAGGGGGTGGGGATGCTGTACTTAGTCGTTAAGGCTGCTGTTGACTGTTAATAGTTGCTGGAATTGGAAGAAGTTGCTGGAGTTGTTGAAGAAGAATGCTAGACAAGGTTGTTAATCATTGAAGAAGAAAGTTTTTCTCTAAATCCATCATGGCCCCCTTAAAAGGGAACCATGGTCCTCCAAACCCAATTTTCTTATTCAATACTCAAACTTGACTTAGAAAGAATGAGCAGGCCCTAATTTATGGTCTACTAGAAGAACTTAACACTAAGTGAGATTCCTTTATAGATAGGATCCCACCACATTAATCACAACCATTGAAATAAAAAATTAAAGGATATAATGGACCCTAACTGACACATGCTGAAATAAAACTCTGAGTAGCTTAAAACTATAATTAGCACATGCTAAATTCTCTTTAATTAAACTCTAAAGGACTCTTACTCAACTACTTACTCAAATTATGACTTCTTAACACAATTGGACTCTAATATGAGAACTGAATTTCTGGAATTAAATTCCAGCAACTAAATAGGGCTGAAAATGCCCAAAATACCTTCCATAGGGGTTCAGCCAGCTAGCTTGGAGGAACCTTGGGGCCCACGCTAGGATTCCGGCAGGGGGTCAATCAGTGTTCACATCATTTAGATATCAGTAAATACATTCTATGTCAACTTGCTTTCTTCTGACTATCTTATATTATCTCAAACTTGCCTAGTCCAATGCTGATTCAGAATTACAATTAAATTTGACCTGCCTGGTGTTTATGAAAGCACCCTCCCTAGTTGATCTGTTAGACTTGGCATGAATGCAAGTCTGTATGAGATGACTCAGTCTTGGAAGAGAGGCTTTTAACATTCATTTTACATGAATAGTACTAAACTACTAATCATATTCCAATTATAATCAAAGTTTCCAGACCACGTGAATAGTATTAATGATATAGCTGTTGTAATTAAAGTTGAAGACTACACCTTGAATTTGGGTTAATATATACATTTAAGCTGGCAAATATTTAGTAGGCACAAAAAATTAAGCTTGGTTTTGAATTTAGTGTACTCAGGGAAGGATGTGAAGAGATAAGGGGATGCAGATATAACTATTCATTAGATGGATGAATGCACAAGTCAAACAAACTGCTGCTCAGTTTTCCCATGCCAGCAAAAACTCAGTAGGCACAGAAGTTAATCCTGGTTTTAGTTTTTGGATGATGATTTTCATCACAAGAGTCCTGGATTTGATGTACTTGGAAATTGACAGAAAGGATAAGGAGAAGTTGATTTAATAGATCTATACATCACATGCGTCCTCTTGAAAGTATTACGATAGATAATTGGTGGTGAAGTTGATTTAAGTGTCTGACATATCAAAGTCTGATATTTATCGCTACCATACATTCGACCTGGGAAAACATCGAAATACGAATGGCATACATCCTCGTGAATTATGCCATAAGTAGTAAAGATAAAGTGCAAAAAGATATGTAAACAATTTCCTATAGTTGCCCAGATTTTGAGGAGGTGATGGAGTTTCGAGTTGAAGGATATGATTCTCAGTTCTTGGTTGTCATTGAAAAGGGTGAATGTTTAACAACTCCAGCACAAGTAGCACCTTTGATTGCTTCTCATATGCCTTTAATTGCAGGTTCAATTGAAATTAGGAAGTAGGACCAATAAACAGAAAGGCGTAAGGGATAGATGGTTCAAGTGATTTTGCCACTGCCTCTTGGAGCACTTAACCACAAAAAAAAAATCTTCTTGTGTGTTTAAACTAATGGGCCAGAGGAGCCAATTCTTTCACCTTCTAATGCTTAAATAGTCATTGCAGAAATAGTTATGTCCAGTGGCATGGGGAGTTGCTTGCTGCCAATAAAACATAAAACACACACACACACACATATATGTATATGATCTTGTCTTGGTGGGTGGGTGGCCCACTCCTATCCTAATTCCTATCTAGTTGACCAATTTGATCTTTAACTACCACTACAAGATATTTCTTTTTTCTTTTTCTTTTTTTCTTTTTCTTTTTTTTTTTTTGGGGGGGGGGGGGGGGAGATGGGAAGTCTCAGGCCTTTCACTTGGAACTGTAAGAATGGATGTTCAACAACTCCAGCACAATCAGTAGCACCTCACATTGCTTCTTCTAAGCCTTTTTTGCGGGTCCAACAGAAACTAAAAAGTATAATCAATGAAGGGAAGGAGCGGGGCTAGATGGTTCAAGTTTCTCACCTCAAATTGGATTCTCCCCTACACTACTGCCTCTCACAGTACTCATGGGTAGCATTAATTGTCCATTCTCCTTATTTACCATGCTTAATATAATCATTAGAAAATTAGTTACTCCCAATAGTGTGGGGAGGTTAACTAAAGAAAGAAACTAAGACGAAACTAACATGAAAATCAGAAGTTTGGCTACTGATTCAATAACAATGCAATAGAATAGAAGCTACTGAAATAACAACTAGGTATTTGATATCAGCTGGCTGTTGGTATTGAGACCCAGTACACTGTTCACATGACCAGTAACTGCACGAGTAGTAACCTCATGAACAAATTTCTGGTCCCTTTCTTCTTCATGCTTGAGTCTATATCCATCTTTGTAGATTCTTCGTTTTTACCATGGTAAGATGTATTGGCGAAATATCGCCAAAACTCGGCGACATTTCACAGTTTTGGAAGGTGGCAAACCGAAAATGGTCTCGAAAATGCGAGAAATTGCTGGAAATACGAAGGGATTTTATAACGGAATCTTCAAGGTCAACAAACAATCTTACCAATTTTGTCCCAATGATTCAGGCCTCAAAAGGCAACGTGCCAAATGTGGTTAGGGAGGAGAATCTACAGAGAATAATTTCTAGAAATAATTCAAATTAGGAAGGCATTTTGTAGCGGAATCTTTAAGGCAATGGGCAATCTTACTAATTATATTCCAATGATTTAGGCCTCAAAGGCAACGTGCCAAATGTGGTTAGGGAGGAGAATATGCATGGAAGAATTTATGGAAACAATTCAAATTACAAAGGCTGCGTTTGTTTGCAAAGGTGGGGTGGGAAAAAAAAACATGTGGGCCCCATGTGTAGTGATGGGTCCCACTTTTTACTTTTCCAAACTTTTTCACAAAATCCCATCAAATTTGTGGGGTTTTAAAAAGCCTTGGGGTGGGAAAGTTGGGCTGCCACCTCAATGCCTCACCAGACAAGTTTCCTTGATTCAAGGAAGCTTGTCTCTCACTTTCCCACCCAAGCAACCAAACAATCTACAATTTTAGGATTTAACGGAAAAGTAAGAAATCTACACTTTTTTCAAGCATTTTCCCACCCCACCTTTATTCCACAAACAAACGCAGCCAAAGGGATTTTGTAGCAAAATCTTCAAGGTCAATAGGCAATCTTTATAATTATGTCCTAATGATTCAGGCCTTAGAAGGTCACACGCCAAATGTGACTAGGGAGGAGAATTTATAGAAAATAATTCAAATTTTCCAAGTGCCAATTGCCAACTCCCCGATTGACTGAAACACCCCCCGAAATTTTGCTGAAATGTCGGGGTTTCAAAGGTTTCGCCAACCACCGAAACCTACCGCGTTGGACCTTGGTTTTAACCAAGAACCACTTTATATTGGTCCTAACAAATCAGTGATGTGTGCAATATTTTTCATGACCCATTGACGTTATTGAATACTAGATTTTCTCTTTCTTGAAAGATGTTGTTGGCTTTATTGATTCTGGACAATTGCTACAAAATGTATAGTCCAATTAAAAAAGGCACTTCATCCCATTAGAAAACTCTCTTGGTGGAGTTAAAAGCATAGCATAGAAATTGAGACTAATGGGATTTTATTTAATGTATAAACATGAGAGGGGTCTTGATGCATTTGCTATTTAACTGCCGGTACCTTCATGCATTCATTTCTATTAATCTTCCAAATTAAACATGTACTTTGGTTACTTGAATACAACAACAACAACAACAACAACAATAAGCCTTGTCCCAACTAAATGGGGTCGGCTACATGGATTCTTGCCCTCCAATCAGTTCTATTCGAGGTCATGCTAGATACAAGGCATAAGCTATACATATCCTTTCTCACCACTTCTCCTAAGGTTATCTTAGGTCTACCCCTAGCTCTTCTAGTTCCTTCAATATGGATTACATCACTTCTCCGTACAAGGGCATTTATAGGTCTCCGCTGAACGTGTTCGTGTCACCTCAAACGACTTTCTCGAAGCTTATCACTTATGGGAGCAACTCCCATACTAACTCTAATATAATCTTTTGCCACTCATCCATCTTAGCATCCTCATTTCTGCTACACTGAGTTTATCTATATGATTCTTTTTAACAGCCCAACACTCTGCACCGTACATCATAGCTGGTCGAACAACAATCCTATAAAATTTTCCTTTAAGCTTTAATGGAATACGCCGATCACATAAGACCCCGGACGCACCTCTCCACTTCATCCACCCTATTTTAATTCTTTGGGAAACCTCATCCTCTAAATCACCTATTTTACTTATGATTGAACCTAGGTACCTAAAACAATCACTCTGAGGAATCTCTTTATCGTCAAGTATCACCACCTCATCATTTGCCCGATCATGACTAAAGTTACAAACTAGATATTCTGTCTTCGGTCTACTAAGTTTAAAGCCTTTTGATTCCAAAGCTACTCTCCATGATTCTAATTTGGTATTAATCCCCACTTGGGTCTCATCAATCAACAAAATATCATCCACAAAAAGTATATACTAGGGGACCTCATCTTGAATGTCTTTGGTTAATTCATCCATTACCAGAGCAAATAGATATGGGCTTAAAGTTGACCCTTGATGTAGCCCAACTGTTATCGGGAATTCATTACTTTGTCCCCCCGCTGTTTTAACACTAGTCACCGAACCATCATACATATCCTTAACTATATCTACATATTTACTTGCAACACTTCTTTTCTCTAGTACTTGCCAAATTAACGCTCTAGGGACTCTATCATAAACTTTTTCTAGGTCAATAAATACCATATGAAGGTCTTTCCTACAATCTCTATGCCTTTCCTCATCATATATTCTGGTTACTTGAATACATGGGCATGAAATTCTTATACTTAAATGGATGTGGGTTTCAATAACTTTCTGAAAAGATGCTTCATGATGTCATTGGCAAGATCTGTAGTTTGGCTTAATTTTATTCTGAAACCTTTTGACATCAATTGCCATGGGTTTTTTGAGATGGTGATTCACATGGTATTGTTGCATTTTATGACCTGCCTCCTTTTTGGTTCTGTTTGGCTTTGCTGTCCTGTATCCATTTCTGTCACGTCGTGCTTCCAATCCCCTAACACATGAGGGGAAATATTGATGTCGGAAATTTGTTTTCATCATACACCTGTGAACCCTTCTCTTGTTAGATTGGTTTTTTGAGGTGGATGGGGATTTACAATCTTAATCCCAGATTCAATCTGGCTTAAGAACGCATCCATAAAAAAATGTTGGTTTTGGACTATGTAATATAATGCTTTTAATAAAACTAATTCAGTCGGTAGCATCATTTGTGATTAAATATTTTTTTTTCCTTTCATTGTTCTTTTCTTTTTTGTATAATTGGGAAAGATTTCTACCATGCCTAAACGTGGACCTTCCCATCGCACCCTGCACCTTTTTGCAAGTTGTACAAATGATTTGGCAATTTTACTTTGCATAAGTGTGACGCATTACATATGCCTGCTTTCAAATTTTGTGACCAATCTCCTTGGGTTCCATTGTTAAACTCTTGCTGTAATCACAGCCTCACACCCCTGGATTATTCTGAATGTTTGATCAATCTCAATATTAAGTACAGTTAAAAAAGATGTGGATGACAGTTATCCACCATAATGAGCACTAGACAATGCCAAATGCAGCCATTGATGTTATGATGTAATGGCTTCCATACATCAGTTAAGGATGCTTGCAGCAACTCTAAATTATCTTTTACTTCATCTGTATGTGTTGCCCGGGTTGCCTTCATGCTACAAACTCTAAACCATGCATGACTACATAAAAAAATTTTGGGAAGTTGATTTGAAATGTGTCTGACTGTGAGAAACAGATAGCTTAGATACATGGACTGTCATTGGAGTTCCTCACTGTTATGGACAATGGTATCTGCAACTAAGCTATTTTTATTTCCTTGTTTCTTTAAAATCTCTGCTCACATTAATGATTTTATCTCTTGCAGGTAATTCTCCGCTGGGGTCTGCAAAGAGGAACCGTTGTCTTGCCTTGCAGCTTGAAACCTGAACGGATTAGAAAAAACATAGATATCTTCAATTGGTCCCTGTCAGAAGATGAATGTAACCAGTTGAACAGGATTGAACCACAGGTATGCCTCTTTGGAAACTGGCCTGTTAGTCCATCTGACAGTGGATTCATCTCTGGTAGTGGTGGATTGTTCTCTGGAAGTAGTCCTCTTCAAGCTGTGCATGAAATGGAAGACGACGTTGAATCCAATACTTGATGATGAAATAATGTCCTAGACATATATTAAACATAACGTGGTGAACATATAATTTTTTCCGCTTGTAAAATTTTCACTTTGTTCTTCCTGACATCTCATCTGTAAAACATATCCCTAATGGTGGGAGATGGCGATAGTATTGCACTCCCAAGATAGGGAAGAACAGAAATTATTGTCTTGTAATCATGAATTTCAATGTACACATTGTGGCTGAAATCCTTGTTATCTCTGTTTCTTCCTGAACTCTATTTCACTCAAAAGGGGAAAAAAGAAGGATGCATTTGCATGCTAGGATGTTATTTTGCATACATCTATGTGCATTAACCATTCAACCACTTAGCATTCTTCTCCCAAGGTATTTATCATTTTCAATCCATCCTGTGGGTTTTCTCAATCTAATCAATTCGGATTGATCTCCAACTGATACTTAAGATATTGGAGAAAGTTTCAAAAATAAAATTGTACAGCCCCTTGAATATCCTAGTTCATATCTGAGGATTGTATTATCAGAGATCCCACAAAGAATCCGTTCTTCCAAGATTATACTCATAAAAATCTAAGAACTCCTCTGCCTTGAGATGATGATTTCAAGCGAAAAAACTTAAATCTTTCCCAAACCCCATTGCATTCAAAGTCAAATAATTTTTCAGTATGTGAATTTCAAAGTTCTAACCTCCTGTCTATTCCTCAACAGACGACAAGTTGAACTTAAAGCCACCATAATTTTATCTTAGTATTAAAGGGTCAATTCAGAGTCCCTACAAGAGCTAGAAAATGCCATCAAGTTTAGTTACCATGGCAGTGTCAGGCGTTGAATTATTTCTTTTATTTCATACTCAAAGGTCGGCATTCAGTGTTCATCAAGATTTCCCAAAAGTCAACACAAAAGAAAAACAGGAAAAAAAACAAAGAATCGTGTGGATTGGTGGTGCATTCAACTTGCAATAATAAATCAATATTTGAATGCTTATTCTTTCCCTAGGAATCCTACACCACAAGAGGTTCAGGAATGAGAGGTTGTATCTGTAAATGATTATGGTGATTGGTAAAAGGCATGCTTAACACTTAAGTAAAGGTGACAGCTCCTTTTGTTGTATTCTTTTGAAAGTCAAATTATGTTTTGGTTTCTCATTTCTGACCTCTTTGAGTAGTGATTTGTGGCATCCAAATTCTCCTGCTCTCCCAAGTCACAGGCTCTCTGTATCTGATAGTTATCCATGACTAGACACCAAATATGAATCACGCATAAAATGATTCTTTTTACAGTTTTAGGTCATTTGTCATTAGCAAATCCAAAAACTTGGAAGACTCACTTTAGTAAATCTTTCAGTAATCATATCATCAATTGTTATGTGCAAATACTACTAGCAACAGATATAGGAAGCATGAGCACATGGAATCAAGAAGACCAGATGATGGAATTTTTTTTTTTTCAGGACACAGCAGCAAACTAGAGTGTAAGAATATGAAGAATCTAAAGCAACCTTTTGATTACTTTCAGCTGAAATGTTGTTGAGCAAAAATGTTAAAGAGGTTTCAAGGGGCATGATCATCTAATGGGATCATTTATATACAAGAGAATTCCAAATAGGATACATGAAGTGGAAGGTGTCATCCCTGAACATTTCCTACCTAGCTCTCAAGCATCGTCCGAAGAAGATTCAAGTTCATTACTGTTTCTATGCAACCTTTGTTACCCTACTTTCCATCCCAGAATACTGCAATTCTATGAAGAAACATGAGAGTACCATCAACACCTTTCTGCTCTTATCAACACTATTTCAGGCAGAACCTGTGGATCAACAGCCTGCAACTGAGCCTAAATCAATGAAACTGAAATACTAGATTTAACCTACAATACACAAGTCAGAGGACATTAGTTTGCATGTTGAGCTGGAAATATGATATTGGGAGCTGATTTATGAGAAACAATAAAAACAATAAGAAAATTAAAATTCCTAGCTCTCTAATAATAATGACCAGCATCACCAACATAGTTCAGAAGCTTAAATAAATAGATATTTGAGAGAACATTTTCGATTCACTGTCAGAAAATTCTTTATTGATAGAGGCTTACATAATTCTCAGATGTTGGATTTGCTGCTATAGAAGAAGAAAAAACGATAAAGTCGCAAAAATTTCAGAAGGTAAGAAGTTATTTACAATCTCTTTGGTATGGAAGCCTGTTTATCGTGGAGAGATGGAACTTCATGCCACGTTGTGAAAGATGACTGGCTGGAATCTGAGATGCCTATCTCCACCCATCTCATACACACTGTACATAACCTCTACTCCATAACACAAATTAGTCAAGTCACATCAAGATTATCCAACCATGAAACAATCTGCTGTGTTGAGGGCCTCATTTTAGGGGATTTATCCAAGCAAAGGCACACTATCTCGAGAACTTCGAGACATTTCTTTATGGTTTTCTTTGTCATAGATGAATGGATCAAAAATTTCACTTTCCCTCTTCTCCTCCTTCATCTGAAGCATCCATGAGATCAAATCCCGACACCCTCTAGGTTTGCACATATCCATTGGTCTTCTTCCTGTAAGTAGCTCCAATAGAACAACTCCAAAACTATACACATCACCCTTATATGTTGCCACAGAAGCTTGACCATATTCAGGAGGGATGTAGCCCAAAGTTCCAACAAGGTCGGTTGTCACATGAGTGTCATAAGGAAGAATGAGTCTGGCAAGTCCAAAGTCAGCCAAATGGGCTTCAAAGTTCTCATCTAGCAGGATGTTACTTGACTTGATATCACGGTGCAGGATATGAGGCTGACATGATTGGTGTAAGTATGCCAATCCCCTTGCTGCCCCTTGTGCTATTCGTAGCCTAGTCATCCAATCTAGTGAGGAAGCACCATCAAGCTTTTCATGCAACCAGTAGTCCAGGCTTCCATTTTCCATGTACGAGTAGATTAATAACCGATCACTTCCATGCATGCAATAACCTTGAAGGAGAACAAGGTTCTGATGCCGAGCTCTTGAGAGGGTTTCAACTTCAGCTTGGAATTCCCTTTCCATCTGACCACAGTCACCAGAGAGCCGTTTGATTGCAACCTTCTTCCCATCTGGAAGGGCAGCTCTATAGACTAGACCAAAACCACCACATCCAATTATGTTAGCTTGGTCAAAGTTGTTAGTGGATTTCAGAAGGTCATCAATTGAGAGCTCTTTATTATTCTCCTTGTGGAACAGAACCAGCAATTTTGATTCCAATTGCTCCAAGTCTTTACTGCTGGCATCAACGCATTCTTTCTCAAGGTCACCCCATGTCCTACAGTAAGGTCTTCTTGACATGATCAAAGCTACAACAGCAAGTAGGAACACTGAACCCAAACCAATTCCAACAGCCATTCCAACAATAGTCCTCTTGTTTCTCGCTTGTTTTGGGATCGCAGGAGAACTCTGATTTGCAGGACAAGGGCCAGAGTGTTCACACAGATCTTTGTTCCCCTCAAAACTTGAATTTGAGAAAGTCCAGAACTGACCTCCTGATGGTATCCTGCCAGATAATTGATTGTAGGCAACACTGAACTTTGAAAGAAAGCTGAGATTGACCAAAGAATCAGGTATGGCTCCTGACAGATTATTATGTGAAAGATCCAAAGTCTCTAAGTTTGTCATCTGTGACAACTCACTGGGGATTTGCCCGGACAGAAAGTTTGATTTCAGATCCAGAACTAGCAGTTCCTTCAGTCTTCCAAATTCTGGCCAAATTGTTCCATTAAGCATGTTATTGCACAGCACCAATGAGGGAGGAAAGTTACCAATCTGATTATACTGCAATGCACTTCCAGTTTGGTTTGGTTTGACGAAAAATGGAAAATCAGGTGACGAAACTCCAGATGCAGCAGTGCGGTTGATGAGGCTCTCCAGTGTAGTCAAGCTTTTGGGTATTTCTCCAGTAAGAGAGTTGTTTGATAAGTCCAAATAAAAGAGAAATTTCAACTGACCAAACCAATCTGGAATGTTTCCACCCAACTGGTTCCACGAGAGATCCAAAAGCTTTAAATTGGTGCAGTTACTCAACCATGTTGGTACGGAACCTCTGAGACCGCAATTTGGGATAATGAGGGTGTTCAGGCTAGGAAAGTGTAGATTTGCATCTGAAGGCATTTCCTCCTTATGGAAATTTGATGTAAGAACCAGAGTTGTAAGGTTTTTGCATTGTTGTAGCACCGAAAGAGCGGCTGAAAGATTTTGGAGGTTGGTGATTGAGAGTGATAGGTAAGATAGCACATGGAGGTTCTTGAAGCTCTCAGGAATTTGGCTGTTGATATTGTTCCGGGCAAGATTTATGGTTGTCAGTTCTTTACAAGAGGATAGACTATCAAGGATTGGGCCACTGAAATGGTTGGAACCCAAATCCAGAGAGGTGAGTGAAACCATGGCAGAACAATTAAGATTGAATGGACCAGTTAACGAATTGTTCCTCAGATTAAGAGAAATGAGGGTCGGGGAATTTGACAAGGAATTGGGCAAGTTACCATCAAACTTATTTGAATAGGCTGTAAAGCGTTCTATCCTTGTAAGGCGGTCAAAAACATCTGGGATTGGTCCAGAAAAGTTATTGAAGGAGATATCCAAATCGGTAAGCTGTGTCAGGTTGCCAATCTGATCACTCAGAAACCCAGAAACATAGTTCTCCTGAATATACAATGTCCTCAAATTTGCAAGCGAAAACAAACCCTGAGGCAAACTCCCAAATAGATTATTTGAGTTGAGAATAAGACGTTGTAACGAGGTACAATTGCCAAAACCAAGATGAAAGCTTCCAAAGTTGTTCATGGAGAGATTAAGAACTTGAATTTGGGTGGAGTTAATACACATACCAGTGTCAATAGCACCCTCAAACTGATTCTCAGAAATGTCAAGAAACTCAATAGAGGGTAGATCAGTCTCGAAAGGAAGCACACCAGAGAAATCATTATAGCTCAAGTCAAGGACTGTCAAGTCCCGCAAATGAAATAGACTAGAAGGAAGAGTACCTTTAAAGAAATTGTGAGAGAGATTTAAGAGTTTCAACTGATCCAGACCAGCCAAGGATTCAGATAAATTTCCTCTCAATTTCTGTTTCCCAAGCTCCAAATTAACAACCCTTCTGCCGGAACCTGTAGAATTTGAAGAACAAGTGACGCCAACCCAACTACAGCAATCAGAATCATTACTGTCCCACGAAGCAATTCCTGACTCCAAACCCTGCAAAAAGCCCTTCAATGCACCGAGGTCTCCAGAGTTGCAGGTCACGTTCTGAGAATTCAAGACCCAAGCTTGGAAGCAGAAGACAAGGATAATGATCAAAACCCAGAAATCTCGAACACCCATCTCGAAAAACAACCCTTGAAGATATCAGAACCCATTCCCCGTAAAACCCATAACAGCTAACTGGAATTTCTGATCTGGGTTTTATGACTTTTCCCGTATTCTTCAAGACCAGAAGAACAAACAACCAGTATAAAAAAAAAGAGAAAGTAGTTCGATGAAACTGAAGAACAGAAAAGAATTTAATAGCAGACGAAGTAGATTAAACGGCAAAAGGAAATGCGGAACTTGTCATTAAGATTGAGAAGATAACAAAAACTAAAGAAAATTTTTAGCTTTTGACTTGTAACCGTTTTTTAGGACTCTGCAACTTTGATCAACGCTTCTAAAGAACTTAGCTGAGAGGCTCTTTGTTTGAGAGTAGTGAGAGAAAGTGTCTAAAACCAAACTCCAAAGGGCCATTAAAGGCATTTTAAGGAATTGGTGAGCATTAGAACCTGTTTAATCGGTCACAGAGAGACCCGTTACGGTGTTAGTGTTACATCAGTCTGAAACCGGCTATAGCCGGTAAATGTGTGCTACGTCTACGAGGTAAAAAGAAAAAGCTAAAAAAGAAAAAGTCAAATGCAATCTGCGTTCTTACACGTGCTCTTGCATCATTAAAAATCTACCCCGGGCCGCCAGGGCACACCGCCAATAATGTCATGCTATAACGAACGCCTATGGCATATTTTTCTTAACCTGCGCACTCACTTTGATGCAAGAGGTAGACATTAGGTTAATTTATCATGATGAAACTAGTTGACCTTAAGTTCTTGTTTACACCAAGTTTGGATCATATAATAATAATAATAATGAAAATAACTTTATCTAGAGGGCATAAAATGATCATTTTGCTCTATGAAAAAAAAAAAATGGTATTGTTTTTTGTAACAATTTAAATTGATCATATGAAATTACTCAGATGATGTAGCGAAGATGTGCATAATCTGATCGAAATGAATCTCAGATTTATAACAAGCAGTTTAATTTGAACCTTGACTTATGTATATCATGTGTCTTTCGCTTTCTCCTTCCAAATGTTCACCTAATTAGTTCGTTTTCTTGGGGATTGTTACCTTTCATTTTAAGGTTTTGAAAAACTTGAAATTTTGAAAATGATGTTTTTTGTTGTTACTATTTTTAGTTTAAGTAGGTTAGTTAGGGCGAATAGGGTTAATCAATCATGTACAGCTAGGCCTTGTTTAGCCTAATTAGGATCAGTCAAGGTGGGGCTAGGTTGGACTGAACTTGACGAGAATTGAACCTAGGTCAAAAAAATTTGACTGGAGATTAGGATTAAAGTAGGTCGAGACTGAGTTAAAGGGTCTCGTGTTTCTTTTCTTTCAGAATTTGTAGCTTTATATTTAGGGGTTGGTGGCTATTTGTATGTATAATAGAGAAATTTGAACTCATGACCTCTTCCTTGAAAGGTGCCGGTCACTAGCGATTGAGCTACCCTTCAACGGCAGGGTATTGTGGTTCTCAAAAAAAAAAAAAATACTACACCCTCACACAACTTAGATTAATGATAATACATGATGGCCTTCAATTCTATATGAAAAATGGCAATAGAAGGCATCACAGCCAAAAAAAACCGTTAAAGTCTTTATAGAGGAATTGAGCCCACCGGGGAGTATCCTATGGGCTAGAGTGTAGCTAGTTATGTTTATGTCTTTTTTTTTAATTTCGACCGTTGAATTTGAACGGTCGAAATCGAAATTTCGATCCAGTGATCCGAAATGCTTTGCTTAACCAATGCGTAGAACTGGCTAATGCAGGATTGGTAGAGTAGTAAGATCCATACTTCGCAATGGAGAGTTCATGGATTCGACCCTTGCGGACAATAAAGCTTCCCATTGAGGATGTAATCGAGGTGCGCATAAGCTGGCCCATATGAACCTCAGATACAAAAAATTAAATGCGTAGGACTTAAGCAAAGTCCCCTTTTTTTTAACGGTTTTGCCATTTTTGTTTTCAAAATCTTTATAAGGCATTCTTCTATGTCAATTAAACCAATTCTTTGAGTTTATTTTTAATTTTCATATTTGGTCAAAAAAAAGCATGATTTTGGTCCCCATTAATAGTTTTTAACTTTCAAAAAGACGTAATGTGAACCCTTAGATTAGAATACTTCCAAAGCAAATAGGTGGTCTTTAAGACAAAGTTAACCTAAGAAAGGAAAAACCATTTTACTCTGACCATGGTGATTAGATTTGAAAAAGTATATTAATCATGGTATACTTCATTTCAAAGTTCAATTCAATTGGAGTTTCCAAAAAGTAGAAGAAAGCAGCCTTAAATTATATTTTTTTTATAACAAAAAGTCAGAAAAACATTATATTCCAAGAAGTGCAAGTTTGGTGTAATAAAACTAACGTCTATAAACAACCCAAAAAAATCAATATTTATTTTCTCTAACCTTAAAGGACGAATAAAAAAATATTTTATCAGAGAAAGTGGAAATTAGACTAATTGCTCAAAGAATCCTCTTATAATTTATTATTAAGAAAATACGAATCTATATGAAATAATAGTCCTTGCATTCAAACGTAAGACGGTATGAAAATGAGGATTCATGCAAGATGAATAATATAATTGATATAAAAATATTAAACATTAAAAATACATAGATCAAATTCTTACCAAAGATAGGGCAAAGTCATGGATATCACATATTGTTTTTTTTTTTTTTATTTTATATAACCATGTTGGGTGTAGTTAATGATCGGAATAACCACAGTACTTCTTAGCCAAGCCTACCAGACTATGAGTCCGATCCGACCATCGGATTAACTTTGAGGCCGGTTTGACCTATCAAGTCAAAGGTCTGAGCTAATAAACCTACCACACTCAGAAATAAAGACAAACTCTATCTCAAGAAGACTCCTTGTATCGACAAAGACCAACTCCCGATCATACTCTCCAAACTTCTTATATAAACCCCATGAGCAAACGGAGGAAGGTAAGTAAGTATTCATATTCTGATGTGATCAGTTGTTTGAGTTTCTTATTAAGTGATTGAGTTCATATCTCCTTGATATTGACTTGCTTCGACGGAGATGTACCTTGCTCCCAAGGTCGAGCAGTGTTTTGCAAGAATTTGACAGGGAAAGACGAACAGGATTTCGTATCAACAGATGTTATTATGTCACAAATCTAACATATCTCAAGTTTATATTTCAATGAATAGAAATAGGTCAACTTGTCTAACATTTTCTTTCATGCCCGTAAGTGTGTTATCACGTTAGTCTCATAGTAGCAGAAGGCCGCATAATATAACCGTAAATCTTTCCCCATTTTTTATTTTGATAGATCGATTTCTAGCTTACTTATTTCAATTTTAAATGTCAATCTCACTAAAAAAAAATCACTTAACAATTAAAAATAGAAACCCATCACATTTTTGTGGTTGAAGTGTAAAGAGGCGTATGAAGATGCATGATTATACATGGAAATATATATATATATATATATTTAAAACAATATTATCGTTTCATGATTAATTTATTGTTTTATCTAAGAAATTATTAACAAAAGGAAGATTTCTTAAATCTTAAATACAATTTTATCATTTTATGTGCGTTGACATTTTAATCAAACATTAATAGAATTATATTATTTTTGCAAGTAGATAAAAGGAGAGGTAGAGATTAGAGAGCTATGGCTTATCGGTAATTCAAAAAATAACATATCTTTCTTGGGTGGTCCATTATCTTGTTGCCTACTTATTTAAGCAACCTCTTCTCTTGATTTGATGCTGATAATCATATTTTATTGCTTTTCTTCTCTTTTACTTCTTCTTTTTTACTATAATTAATCTATTTCAATATTCAAATGTATACATTTATTTATTAGTTAAGCAACTTAATAAAAGTATACCATCTAGGGTTGATTTTTTTTTCAATGTTCACCACTGCTAAAAGGGTGCACCCCAGTTGTACAAATACAAACTAATGGTCCGACCAACTAAACCAATTGACTCAATCGATGAACTCGATCCCACATCTTCAGGAAAAGATGGTGGCAACGTCGGAAATGTCCTGATATCTTCAAAATAAAGAAGACTAGAGCTCAGGAACACCAATGCCGTAATAAAAAAGCCGTCGAGGAGCACAGACTGCTTCTCGACGGATTGCAGATTCCTTAGTACCCGATCAGCTAAAAGAATGTATTATTTCCACACACTAACTTGATCATCAAAGGTGGCTACCCAACCCACACGGTGGGTGTATTCTCACTGTTTATCTTATTAAATAGTTTTCAAATTTGATGTTCGAAGGCCAATTCCTGATCCACCATAGAAAAGTCAATTCTGGAGACAACAGTGGTATTTAAAATTTGGTTTAGCCAAAAAACCAAAACGAAAGAAGTACCTACTACGCGTAGGGTCCATAAAGAAAGACAAAATGAAAGACTTCATTGGAAAAACCTAGAAGAATATCTAAGACCATTAGAAAGAATAAAACCCAATTTTCATGTCTCCCATTGTCTATAAAACAGTTGTCAATGTTCAATCCTGCTACTATGATGTCGGCCAAAATCAGAATCTATTTGGTATATTTCATGTTGGTTTGGTTTGGGAAATATAATCTGAATTCATCTCTAAGTCAAATTATAAATCTTTGAGAAAGTGGTCTACATGTAGGTAATTAGGTAACATAGTCAATGAGAATATTCATTAAAGCATCTTGAAGATACGAATTTTATCTTCTGTTTATATCCGTTGAGCTAGAGGAAGATCATACATTCTCTCATATAAAAGCCCCTCAGGGCCGAGGCGAAACACTGCCGTCATATATTTAAAAAATATATAAAAAACTACCCCATAAAAATATAGTTAAGGTGCAAATAAGTTGGCCTAGACAAACCTCAGTTTCTAAAAAATTAAATCTGTATCTGAAGATACGAATTTTATTTTCTGTTTAAACCCGCTGCGCTAGAGGAAGATCATACATTCTCTCATATAGAAGCCCCTCAAGGCCAGGGGCGAAGCACTGCCGTCGTATATTTAAAATGTATGTAAAAAGCTACTCAATAAAGATATAGTCAACGAACGAGTAAGTTGGCCTAGACAAACCTCAATTCCTTAAAAATTATTTATCAATCCATATTAAATCTTCTTATGAATGAGAAAAATAATTTAAAAATACTTCAAAACAGCCATGATTGAACTTCATCTTTTCCTCTTCTCTTGTAACATGTCATGAATTATCTAGACATAGTTCTAGCTAAGTAAGTTGATTGTTGTTTGATTTGAGTGATTGGAATCTTGATCTCATCAAATTACTGTTTAGAAGAGGCATATTGAATGGGCTTCAACAAGGAAATCATTATATTCTATGATTTTTAGTCTCTATCATACTTATGAATTATATTTGATAACTCAAAACATTAATGGAGTCTCCACTAATGACAATCAGTGGATATAACATCTATAAGCTAAGGGGGACTATAAGCTAAGGGGGAGATCAGTATCAACCACTAAATGTTGGTTGGATATGTAACTTTTTTTCAGTACACCTTGATGATGAGAGCACTAGGTACAATAAAACCAAAATTGGCAAATCTAATCCAATCTCAAAGATAGAATCTCACCCACAACTTCCAAATGGGGATTTTGATTGAACCCATATGGCATCTAGGTCAGCAAACCAATGCCACATCATCACTAACATAAGCTCATCACTGAAGCTGAAGTGGGCTGAGGGAGGTACAAGAGGAGAGAGAAAAATGTTAGAGGAATGAGAGACAAAACCATGGGTTAAGAGGGTTTGTAGAAATGTTAATTCTAAGATTAGAATATGAGAAATGTTGAGAGTCTTTCACAATTCAGCTAGAAGTGCTCTACCATCATGTAAAGTGTTTTGGTAAACATAAACGCACAATATAGAATTATATATTAATTATTTATTTTAAGGTAATTTTCATTTAGACGCTGTGAGGTTTTGTCTATGTCATTGTTTTTTTATTCAAGATTCATCTGGGCCAACTTGCGCGCACCATGACTGCATCCTCAAGGGAGCTTTTATATAATTAATATAGGCAGGGCTTCACTCCTGGCCCCGAGGGGATTCGAACTCTGACCTCCTATGTGGAAAGGTTGGTCTTTTGCCAACTGAGCCACCCCCTCAGGGTTGGTCTATGTCATTGTTAGTTCAAAAAAATTGAGACTTTGCATCTGCCTCATCTGTGCTATAGAAAAAAAATCAATATAATGACAAATTATCACTTTTATGACCAATTTATCCTTCTTCTTTTTTTTGATAATTTTCATCTGAACCCCTAAGTATTGGTCTATGTCATTTTTAGTCTAAGAAAACTAGAACTTTACATCTTCCTTCTCCCATGCTATAGAAAAAGTCAATTTAAGGACAGAATAACACTTTAATGACCAATTTGTCCTTACTATTTTTTTTAAATTAAATTTTTATACATACACACCCTCACCTGCCATGGAACTCTTGACTCTCAAAAATCACAAAAAAGTCCTAGAATTCAAATAAATATTAAAATGTGACCAAAATACCCTTATATGTTAAAATGACTCAAGTGCTCCTTAGCTTATACCTTTTTCAGTGTATTTTGGTCATATTTTAAAAATTATTTGATTCTAAGACTTTTCTGTAATTTTTGGACTAAAAAGAGAGTCACGAGTTCCATGGTAGGTAAAAATTTTGAATTAAAAAAATAATAATAAAGACAAATTGGTTATAAAAGTGATAATTTGTCCTTAAATTGACTTTTTCTATAGCATAGGGGAAGCAATGCAAAGTTTCAGTTTTTTTGGACTAAAAATGACATAGACCAAACCTTAAGGGATCAAAATCAAAATACCAAAAAATAAAAAATAAGGGCAAATTGGTCATAAAAGTGATAATTAATTCTTAAATTGACTTTTTCTATGGCACAGGAGAGGTAGACGCAAAATCTCCATTTTTTTAGACTAAAAATGATATAAACCAAACCCCAAGGGGTCTAAATGAAAATTACCCTTTATTTTATGATTTAAGGTCAAAACTGGGACAAGGGTCAGATTGGTTAACTGTATAATTAAGGTTTAAGAGCAAGCTAGAAATTTCCAATCAAATTTTGGATTTCAAGAGACAAAATCTTACTTAACCCTTGTTAATTTGCATTTAAGTCTTGATGAAAAAGCACTTTCCACATTTCCTTTTCTTTTCTTTTTTTAAAAAATTTTTTTTTTTTATTTTAAAGTTGATCGATAAGAAATCACAAACCCTTGACTTTGAAGTTTGGATAGAAAAGTTTGAACCACTACATTTTTTTATCCTAACTTACCCTAAAGAGGAAAAAAGAGAAAAGCAAAAGATAAAAGAGGAGGAAGGAATAACCTTGAGAGAAAAGGAAAGGAATTGAAGGGCCTTTATTTCTACCAAGCGTGGTTTATTGATTTTATCTTTAGAGAAAGTAAAGTTGTCCCTTCAATTCAAGTATGGGCTTTTATTTTGGCCATGATAACAACTGGACCTAGTTTTGGTGAACAGAGAATCCCTTCACCCACTCCATCAAATTCTTTTCCTTTGCATTGCTGGTTGGAGAATAAACTTGGGTCGTTCCTTATGCATTGAAAAATAGTCTGATTCCTTGAATCCTTTATTTTCAAGGATAGAGAATAATACAATCCGAAACCTCGATCATCTTTTATATTAATAGTAAACACACCTTATCAGTATTCAGAGAGATCATCAAATCAAAACAGATATAATACTAAACTAGGGAAAATATTCTGAAAATTCAAATTCAAATAGGGACTTACCACGGCCCAGTAGAGTGCTTTCGCCGTTGGTGTTCTTTCCGATCTCTATGCATTTCACCGCTCCACCTCCAATTCCCTCTGCTCCTACCGTACTCCAGCTTGGTAGTTTCCACCGCCTGTCCAGGGTTGAGCCCTATCCTTCTCCTTCGTTTCAAACATAATTATCTTCCCCTAACTTAACCCATAAAGGTTTATAAAAGGGAGACCCCTAAAGAACACCTAGGGAGGAGAGGTGAGAGCCCTTAACTGAAACCCGTATTTTCCTTCTCTGGCCTCTACATAATAGGGAGTTTGGGAGTAACAAGACCCAACCAAAACCTTAAATTAGAATGTGGGTCGATAATGGGTCGTATAATGGGCATGTAGAAGATTGGCCCAGTAGACTATTGGGCCATGCAAGAGAAGAAGTGGCCATCATCTCAATCACGGGTTTGGTTCTAGTTTTATTTGTGATTTTGCTTGAGAGCAGTGCTGCTCCCAGTAGTCATCAAAGGCCCAGATTCAATTTGGGGTCTAGATTTGCTCCAGACCTCAAATTGAATATGCACGGTGAGTTGGCATTGCTCCCAAGCACAGTGAGGGTACTAATGTCATTTCAAGATGGAGCTTAAATCTGGACCCCAAATTGAATATGAGACTTTGACTGCTGACTGCTCATAAGCACGGTGAGGGTAATAATGTCATTTCAAGATGGAGCTTCAGACTATAAATAAGTAGAGAGACGAATATGAAGAGAAAGAGAGAGATGGGTCTGATACGCACGCTCCTATCTACCATTACTGCCTACCAGAACTCTGCAACCCCACTCTCCGGCATTCTTCTCGTCTTCTTCACATCACTCGCCGCCTTCTTCCTCATTCCGATCAGCTTCCGCCGCCGGAACTGGAAGAACGCTCCGCCAGGTCCACTTGGATGGCCAATCCTTGGGTACTTCCCTTACCTATCTGAACGCCTACATGAAGATCTCTTCCATCTCTCCAAGACTTATGGCCCCTTCTTCAGCCTTAAAATGGGTCAAAAGCCAGTGATCGTCGTATCATCACCGGAGGTTGCTCGAGAGATCCTTAAGCACAAGGAAGTCCATTTCTCTAGCCGTTCAATCACCGAAGCCGTCCGTTCTGCTGCGTATGATGGAACTACTCTCGTGTTTGTTCCTTACGGTGAAAGGTGGCGGCTGCTTCGTAAGATCTTCACCACTGAACTCTTCTCTTTTCGTGCTATTGATCTCTTACTACCGGCTCGTCAACAACAGGTCAGTTACTTTCACTACCGTCGGATTGGAATATCTGCAACTGGTGTTTTGCTTTCTTTTCTGTTAGATACGATGCATCTGCAGAGGGTAAAGATTTGACCCAAACACCATAAAGCCAAATCATCACCCAATCAGGGAGCAGTCAGTGCTCTCGGATTGCTTTACACCACAAATCCTGAGGGATCCACAAGTAAAAAAAAAAAAAAAAAAATCCCATCACCCAATCCCTGGGTCTTCCCATACGGGTAGCTGATCTGGACTCGTGGGGGGCTTGAAGCAAACTCATGATCAATGCCATCCGTTAAGATTGCGATTTCAGAAAAGAAAATTAAGAGATGGCCGTCCCATCCTAGTGGGCTCTCTTTTAACGTATGATAGAAAAAGTGTGAAGAAAATACAAATATCTTTTCTCTATTATGGAGAAATTCTAGACTCCCACTTTAAAGAATCCCTGGGCAACCTGTGTCAAGTCTTGGGTTCGCAATTTTCGCTAACAAACTGTGTTGATGCTTTGATCTTAGGCTACAATGGTGGTCTGTTGACCATTTATGCCATGGCCAAGCCCATATATTAGATTTAGTAAAGCAAAGCATGTAAGAAGTGAGAGCACATTTCATATATACCTCTTGGATTTACAAACTCTTATATTTACACCAAACTCTTATATTTACACCCCCCCCCCATGCCTAACAAAGTTAGCTTTAAAATGGAAGAGACATAATATACCCTTTGTTGAATATTCTTTAAAAAAAATTCTTAGAAATCAGCCCAAGTTGGTTTACAACCTCCCCTCTTCCTTCTTTCTTGTTTTCTTTTTCCTTGAGAGTTGAAATGGTTTTGAGGGTAAACGAGACTAGTTTGGGAATTTTGAAAAAAAGTTAGATGTTGAGGCATTACTTAACCCCTATTATTCTTACAATAATGATGCATTTGATATATAAGTTCAAACATAGGGGATGTATACATTTTTGAATAAACTCCAAGAACTGTAAACGTAATAATTTGTAATTCAAGGATGTATATATAATTTTCTCAAGTAGTAAATAGATGTACTGATTCAACAACTTTAATATAGGTCCATGGCCTACTTAAAAGTTTGTATGCTTCTTCAAAGTTGAAGACACCAGTGGATATCGCAGATTCGATGTTTGTCGTCTCCACAAACCTCACAAGTAACTTTGTTTGTTCAAAGAGTTTATTTGACAAGCAAGAGCTGAAAGAGATGGTGAGGGATGTCTTTGAGGCAATTATTATCCCAAATTTGGCTGACTTGATCCCAGCGTTAAAAATACTAGATCTACAAGGTCTGAAAAAAAGAATCTCTAAGGTTTCTAAAAAAATGGATATCTTTTTTGACAAGTTGATTGATGAGAGATTAGAAGAGAAGAAGAAAGGAAGAAAAATAAATGAGAATGGAAGATTGGATCTGTTGGATGTATTCCTAGACTATAAGAATGACAAGAAGGATGATGATAGCTTGAAGCAATTTTCTAGGGTTGACATCAAAGGCATGCTCATGGTAAGTATATATGTTCCTAAAATGTTTCTTCCCTTCATGAATCAGTTAATTAACAATTTGGTGTTGTAGGACATGTTTATGGCAGGGAGTGACACTACATCAAGCACAATGGTATGGGGAATGGCAGAGATCCTCAAGAAGCCAGAAGTCCATGAGAAGATACTAGCAGAGCTTGAACAACAAGTTGGAAAGAATAGATTTGTTGAAGAAGCTGATCTCCCAAAGCTTCCCTACTTCCAAGCTGCAGTGAAAGAAATCTTTCGACTACACCCAGCTGTTCCGCTCCTTCTTCCTCGTCGGAGTAATGAAGCTTGTGAGGTGCTAGGATACCATGTACCTAAGCATGCTATTGTATTTGTGAATGTCTGGGGAATAGCTAGAGATCCGAAAGTATGGCCAGAACCTTTAGAGTTCAAGCCTGAGAGGTTTCTTGGATCGGAAATAGATGTTAAGGGAAAAGATTTTGAAATTCTACCTTTTGGAACTGGGCGAAGATCTTGTGTTGGGTTACCTCTTGGTCTTCGTATGGTGCAGTATTCCTTGGCATCGTTTCTTCATGCCTTTGAATGGGATATCTCTGCTGACATATTGGAAGACATGACTGAGAAAGTTGGAATTACTCTCCAAAAAGCCAAGGCTTTGATGGGCATTCCAAAACCTCGCCTCCTTGATTCTCTTTATGAGTAGCTTGTCTTTGTCTTCAGATAATGTTGTTATTATATAAGTGCACCTACTCTTGTTTCATGACCATTTGTTCCCTTGATTATTGTATCCTTTATTTTCTTATTGTTTTTCATTTCTTCACTTGTTGTTTTCAAACATTAACTACTTGAAAGTGGCCAACTGTCCTACTCGGTATGGACAGAGCCTTCATGGCCAAGCTATCCACCAAAACATTGGAATCCCTTGGAACAAAAGCAAAATTACAGACATCAAATTCTTCACTTAAACCCATAACATCATCTAAAACCCTCTGCACCCCCAAAGGAATATCACTGTCAACGGCATGGAGGTAATTGATACAATCCTGATTATTGAAAGTAGTTTGACACGTTGAACACCTTGCCGCTACAAACCAACACAAAGACACAAGGCCTCCCCCAACAAAGTTGAGCCAAACCAAGCCAGTACCGAAATAGCCATTTTAAGATTTCCCTTACCCGATTGAAATGCAATATCCACCACCATGCATTGCATCATCTATGTAACTAGCATCACAGAAAACCATAACCTGACATTGATGAGCCACAAGTGCAGCCACCCTAGATGCTAGTCATGTAACCTTGGTAGAGATCACTCAATTGACACAGTGTTTAAACCATGTCGATCCCAATCCTGTAGTGCACACCAGACCTCATTCACTCCATATTGTGCTTGCTGAATTACTTGTAGAGGATGTAAACTCTTGCCACGAAACACCAAGCAACATCTAGCAAGCCATAAAGACCATATATGAACATAAGAGAGGTGCAAATATGCTGTCGAGTATGCTTATCCAACCTACTAAACGATGACCAAGATGCAATGAATGTTGGAAGCGAAGGGGAGGAACCAAGAGGAGGTTGGAAACCCAACCCACTGCCTTGCCAAACAGCCCTAGCAAATTCACAACCAAAAAGCACATGGCCAACTATTTCTAATCACCACAAAGCACACAAAAAGCTGAAAGCGGTATCTATAGTCATTGTAATGCGGAGCCAGTTGTAATACCCTCCAAACAAGCATGCCAAACAAAACATTGAATCTTAGGTAGTGATTTAGAGTTCTAGATATGTAGCCACACAACCTTTGGGATTAGAGGATGTAAAGAAACATGTGAAGGTGACACTTGATCTTGTGTTTGTTGATCCCTATGGTTAGAAAGCATATGATAATAAGACTTCACAGAAAAAATGTCATTCTTGGATGCAAACCACCTTAGTTCATCATTACTAGGGAAAAGGCGAAGAGGTATAGCCGGAATACACTGAACATCATTAGGGTGAATAGCCAAGTGTACCATGTACTCATTCCAAGTCATAGTGTCTTGGTCAGTTAGATCTACCATAGAGTGAATAGCGTGGAGGGTAGCGTGTGGACGTGCTAGTTGCATACCTTTTGTGCTTGGAATCCATTTTGACACCCAAGGATTTGTAAGATCACCACGCCCTACATACCATTCTAGACCTTCACTCAAAGCCTCTCGACCCCATAATATACTTAGCCAACCCCAACTTGGTGAATTCCCAAAACTAGCATCCAAGTAAGACATCCTAGGAAAGTACACCTATTTCATAAAATGTCCAAATAAAGACTATGGGTTACTCCAGATACGATGAGCAGCTTTGCATAATAAAGCTTGGTTTTGTAGCTATGAATCCCTAAAGCCCAAACCCCCTTTCTCCTTAGACTGGAAAAGCTGGCCCCAATTGATTTAATGGATATCCTTAGCACTCCCATGCTGCCGTCAAAAAAAATTTGCTCTAGCATTAACCACATGATGATGATAAGATGAAGGGAGCTTAAAATGCATACCTGCATGGTTACCCATTGAAGATATGATTGAATTTAATAGCTCCTCCTTCCCAACATGGTTTAACAATTTAGATTTCCATCCATCCAATCGCTGATCAATTTTCTCAGTAATCCCCAAAAAATTCCTTCTTTGATATACCAAAATCCATAGGCAATCCCAAATATTTTGTAGGGCCAAAGTTGTAAGAGATTTGCAGAACCCTTGAAAACCATCTCTTCAATTGACTATGTGTATTTGGTGAGAAGGTGAGTGAAGACTTATTTCAATTAAGTAATTGACCTAATGATGCACCATAAGTTCTCAAGTCACGAACCTCATACAACTAGTCCAAAGAAACCTTAGTAAACAAAGAGTCATTAGCAAACAAAAGGTGTGAAATAGTATCACCCCTGTTTCACACTCATATACCCATAATTCGTCCCTATCTCTTAAAGAACTGGAGGAAACAACTAAAGGCATGAGAGCACATCACATAAAGGGCAGTAGATAAAGGATCACTCTGCCAAATCCCCCTTCCTAGAACAACAATACCTCTTGTTACTCCATCAATAAGGATATGATAAGTGATAGTGTGAAGACTACCCATAACTAATGATACAAATAAAGCTGAAAGGCCCATCTTAATCAGTAGCCCCTCTAGGAAAGTCCAATTGACCCTATCATAAGCCTGGTACATCTAACTTCAAAGCCATGAATGTGGTCTTTTGTCTCTTTACTTTTTGGATAGTGTGAAACATTTCATGCGCAATAAAGACATTATCAGAGATGACCAAGGGTAAAGGTAGATTGATAAGGGATGACAATTTCCTCAAGAATCCCACGTAATCGAGTTGCCAAAATCTTGGTAAGAACCTTGCAAATAACTTTGCATAAAGCTATAGGTTGAAATTGGTCTGGCTTCTTTGAATTGTGCAACTTTGGAATCAAACATATCAGCATCTCATTAAGTAAAGAAGAAATTGAACCTGATGTAAAGAACTCATTAACCACCCAATAGAGATTTGCACCGAGAACATCCTAATAACGTTGGAAGAAGGCCAGTGGAAACCCATCAGCACCTGGAGATTTAAGTGAACTCATAGCAAATAACACCTTTTTAACCTCTTCCAAAGTAGGCATCACACATAAGGTCACATTCATTTGATTCGTAATAACAACATCCACATGTGCAAGAACCAAATCCAGGGCGTCCTCGTCAATCTCCTCATTAGTGAAGGTTCCATTATAGTAAGTGAGAAAGGATTTAGGTAAATAGTGTCCAGGTCTGTAGACCAATTACTGTCCCCATCTTTTAAATCCAAAACTCTATTTTGCTGCCTCCTTTGCAATGTCGATAGATGAAAGAAACGAGTTTCTATCACCCTGAGATAACCATTGTATTCCCAATTTCAGGCGCCAGAAAGTCTCCTCTTTGTCTAATAACTCATTCAAAGTACTCTCCAAACGTTTAATGGATGCGAAAGAAGCCATAATAAGAGGTAATGCTTCCAATCGGTGGATTTGTCCAATAGTTGATTGAATTTTGTGTTGTAGGTTCCCAAAGACATTCATATTCCAAACACGATAATCATCTCTATACTTCGCCAATTTACAATGCATAATAGAAGAAGGAAAACCTGAATGTCCACAACCCATGCCTTTTGTGTAACCTCTTTACAAGTGGGGTGATCAAACCAAATGGCCTCAAAACGGAAAGGCCGTCGACCTTGAAATACACCGCCATTAGTATCCATGAGCAACAGGGAATGGTTCGATCGTATCGGACCTTTAACTAATACAGAAGCATTTGTAAAGGATGAAGTCCAAGTAGCATTACCTATGGCACGATCCAATTTAATACGAATATGTGCCGCACCCACTTGTCGATTTGACCAAGTAAATGAAGGACCATGATTGCGAAGATCAACCAAACCACAAAATGTACCACCTCTAAATTACATGGTCGTCTACCTCCATCCTTTCATGCCATTGTAAGAATGAGTTAAAGTCACCCATAAGGAGTCATGGTTCGTTGCATTGACACTTAGGTTTTGGATGGAATCCCACACAACCTGTCTATCACATCGTTCAGGAGCACCATAAACACCGGTAAAATGAAAAGAATGTAAAGCATGAGCAGCAATGTACACATCCAGCAAATTTTACTAATATGGTGCACACTAATACTTACATAGTGATGCCATAAAAGGCCAAGACCACTTGATGAACCAATTGAACTGAGACTGACATATTGCTCCATACCAATAGTAAGAAAAATACTACTTGACCTACCAACATTACATTTAGTTTCTAAAAGAAAGATAACATCAATATTTTCACCATGCAAGAGAGTCCGCAGCATACAAACTGTCAAGGTCTCCTAAGCCCTTGAAAGTTCCAACTTAAAACCCTCATGGCTGCTCGTGGGCTCGAGAACCAGTGCCCATGGGTGGAATATCAGCAAAAGAAGGAGAGGAAGAAGAAGAAGGTGAGTCTTGCTCCATACTGTCAATAGAGAGTCGAGACCGTTTCTTAGCTTCATTGTGAATGAATTGGACTAAAGCAAAAGTAGGAAGAGTGGCTGCTAAAGGTAGTGTGTCTGTAACTGATGTTGCAGGATCGTCAAAACTTGGAGAACCTGAACCTGTGTGAAGCCCATTACATCATCACGTAGCTATTGTTGGTTATCAGTATCCACATGTATGCCATTGTCCTCCACTTGGAAAGAAGGAAGAGTAAGTGTGTGATGAGGGGCCACCATCTGCACATTCTATCGAGAGGTAATGTTCTCACGTATTGTTGGAGATGCCACTTGTGCCAACACCTATCGTTGAACTTCAATAATGATCACTAACACACCTGAGTAGGCTGAAAATTAGTTTGCAAATTTGAAGTATTAACCGTTTGTTGTCATTGAACAACAACATTGTCAAATTGACCTTCCACGTGTGCAGGTGAGTTTCTACAAATTAGATCGGTTGGAACCGCCCCACGAGTGGCTTTGACAGTTGGGAACGAAATGTTGATTGTCAATGCCAGGAGCCTCGCTGGCAGTACCGTTGCACTGAGATTAGGAAGGTGCAATTGTGGATGATACTCACATGTATCAGGCATAGCACATTTGTGCATCGTAATATGGTTCTCATAGAGATCGAAATATTCCACACAAGTCATACAGTCATGCCTAAGGGAACCACAATGTAGACAATAAATGGGAAGCCTTTCATAACCCATATTGTCACATCCACCTAGCAGGTATCCATTTCCTTGAATACCTGGCAGTGTGATCCACAGCCCCATAGATCAGGTCGTGAATAAATTAATGTAACAATTTATTGAATAAATAAACCAAGTGTTAAGGATACCCGAAAGATCTCAAAACAGAATCAGAGTGCAGAAGTGATGTCAAATCTAAAGTATACAATTGGACAGAATAAAGAAAAAATCAAAATTTCGTAATTTTTACATTAGGTACCAATCCTTAAGTAAAATAATTTCTAAATTCAAAAATCTTAATCACAGACAGTATAAATCAGCTCATGAGTGGAACTAATTCTGATACACGTAATTGAGAAACGAACATTCTTCACCATGTCATAGTCCCCAAAATATTCTACACCGCAAGGATCGATTGTCGGTGTCTCGTATTCTTGGATTTCTGTAACATCTGGATCTGCAACAAAGTCTAAAGCAACAAATTCCCTAAAGGGTGAGTTTAAAAGAACTCAGCGATTAGTTCACAAACAAATAACCAATATCATAGTCCAAATCAATACATCACATGGTGCAATAAAACATTAAGTAAAATGCAAGTATGCAACTATACTCTAACAGATGCTAGTCTATAATGGCAGATGTTTGTGAAATTAAAAGTAACCACAAGCACACGGTATCGTATAGCTAACGGGTCGATCTCAAGGAGATATGCCACTTTAGAATTTAACTTCTTAATAATAATACGAGAGTGCAATGATTCAAATTTGTTAACTAATTAATTAAACTAAACAAGTGGTCTTAATCCATACATCTAATGCAATCGAATTGAGACGACAAATAAAGCAAAAATAATTAATGCACAATTAATAAAAGGCAAAAAAAAAAAAATACGAACAATAAATAAATAAAAATAAAAGGGAAGTGATTCGAGTGTCAGCTCTAGGTCTAGGGAAGGAGAGTATAATTATAATGACTTTGACCGTGGACCATTTGCCATAGCTTACAGTTCAATGATCGGGGGAATAGATATTAGAAGAAAAAAAAAACATTGCAGAAAAGAAATAATCAAAGCAATAAAAGGAAAATGAAACCTTAACCAAGAGAGGCACGACTGTAGGCATCTTTGATCAAGAACCTAGGGAAAGGGAGAACAATAAATAAATGCTGAAAGTAAATTGCTAAAAGTAAATAACAGAGTAATAAAAGGAAAAATGAAACCTTAACCAAAGAGAGGCACGACTATAGGCATCTTTGATTAAGGACTCATGGGAAGGAAGAACAATAAATAAATGTTGAAAGTAAATAACAGAGCAATAAAAGAAAAAATGAAACCTTAACCAAAGAGAGACACGACTGTAGACATCTTTGATCAAGGACCCAAGAGAAGGGAGAACAATAAATAAATGCTGAAAGTAAATCCTAAATTAAGAATATAGAGGGGTAGATATAAACGGGAATGGAGGGGGGAGAGAAGATTATTGAAAAATGTTACTTACTTGCATCTTTGAACTTCAAATAAAAAAAAATAAAAAATAAGAATTGAACAAACTATTTGAATCTCAACCAACCCTAACAACCAGATCTAGATCTAGAATGATTTAGATCTGCAATTGCTAGACCTAGAGAAAAACAAATCTTCAAACTTGAAACTTGAAATTGCATTACATAGAAAAATTAAATCTAAACATTCAATCTAAAAATTAGAATCTCACAAAAGCAATCAGAGAAAACTAGAGAAAGCCTAAATAGACTAAAGAGAAAAGAAAGAGTGCTTCTTCGAAGCTCTAAAACACGTCCTCATTTGATGGAGTATGCTCTCCTTTATAGAGTTTACATGGGATATGAATCTTAACAGAATTTGAATCAAACTCAGAGTTCCTATTTGACTCAACCAATTAGGGTTTTGGCGTACTAATCGGACTGGCTTAGAGATATCAAATGCACAATTCCACCGTTAGATTTGAGGATCAAGAAGTCATGAAGCTCTCCTCCAAAAATCAGCTCGATCGGACACTAGATGACCGTTTGATGAAGGGCTTGATCGAATTTGGACATAGACATTCAAAAACGGGATTTTTCCCTCTTCCTTCTCTGAATATAATTCTTTTTCCTCTTTTTCTTTCTTTGATCAAATCCCAAATAGGAAATAAGATATTGAAGTATGCAAGGACTCTTTTCACTATTAGGACTCTCTCAATAATATCTCTATAGATTTGATTGATAATTTATAATCTCAGCCGTAGATCAAAAGTTACTTCTTTATCTCTAAAATATTTTGGAGTTGGCCCATAACCACATCTCTAGCCCATCATACTCCAGATCAGGCCCATTTTTGCATTTGAGAATTTGAACAGACCTCTTGACATGTAAAATTGCATGATTCATACCCAAAACTCCAAATATTTGCTTAAATTTTTGAAAAGTTCTAAAATCTGGAAAAACAACATAAAACCCAAAGTAGCTCCACTCTAAGTGTGTAAAATGCATGCTTTATGCCCTAAGCTTTCACACATAAATGTGCTCATCAGCAGACAAGCATTAAGATAGAACACTAGCCTCCTCTGAGTAGGTCTCATCACTCTGATCTCTCACGGTTGGTTACAGATCTTGAGATCCAGGGTAAGGGTTAAGGCATCCCTCTCGGACTATCACCATGGTTTAGGTTTAGGTCACCACTCTCTCACCACCATTGTATGAGTATTGGCGTGTGTCATGGTTGTACCTAGCTCAGTGCAAGTCAACTACTTAGTCATGTCAACCTAGAAACAGATACTTCCCCTTGTGCATTTCATAATCGTGGTTCGGTATCCTCTCCTACTAGAGTCAACGTATTCTATGGCACCAATCAGTTGGGACTACGCTGTCTCTTAACACTATTGGTCATCTACGTACATATAATGGATAGGAAGTCTCATGTTCTCTCATGGGTTGGCTACCGGTCTTGAGCGCTCATGAACCCAAGTCTATTATATGCAACCCTACTAATGAATGGCCCTCACAATGTGGTTGTGTCCTCTCACAGATTAGTTACCGGTCTTGAGTGCCCACCACCCCATACTGCTACCACGAGTCCCTCGGCATCAATACCCACGCCGATAGGGTGTGATATGACAGGGTTTCTAACCAAACTCAACTACACTTCTTAGTTATGACATTCAGTAATTGTGAAAAGCGCCCAGGGGCATCATAAGATTGTGTCCCATACCACATCCACTAATATCTTCAGAATATCAATGTCCACACAGAAGTAGAGTCTTAGAATTCTTCTCCACTCATGATCTTCAACGAAATGGTGAAATCAATGTTCAACAAATTCGTTCAAGTGATAATTTGGCAGATTTATTTACTAAGGCATTCCCTACTTCAAGTTTTGAAAACCTAGTACATAAGATTATGATGCGTAGACTCAAAGATATTCAATGATCTTATCATCTGGGGGAGTAAAATACGTGTTGCACTCTTTTTCGCTTCACCAAGGTTTTATCCCATTGGATTTTCTTGGTAAGGTTTTTAATGATGCAGCTAGTGTTACGTATTATTTAGATATATATACTCTTTTTCCTTCATTAAGGTTTTTTCCCACAAGGTTTTTTCTTAGTATGGTTTTAACGAGGTACATTATCTATTGATGGACATCCCAGGAGGAGTGTTATAAATAATATTGATTATGAATATCAATCACCCCCCCCCAATAGACAATACTTCCCATTGAAGATCTTAACCACCTCAGCATGCAATCTTGGTGATTCACATTCTCATATTAATTGAAAATTAAAATGATTTTAATACACAATCTTGACAGTTAATAATTTCATTCTATGCACCTTGTATCTTGGGCGGCAATCTATCTTTCCATATAAAAAACATCTTATTGTGTGCAAGAATCAGATATTGTATTTCTTTGTAGACTGTGATATTTCCATATCAGAGAAGATGCTACTTCTACTATAAATATGTAATGCACTCAACTCAATAAACAGTTTGATTGATCTTGTTTTAGTTTTCTTCTTTGTCTCTAATATATTATCTTTATTTTATAACATTACTAACCCTTTTAATGGTAGTTTAAGTTACCTAACTATCCTTACTAGGGGAATTTAGGTAGCAAATATTTGTTATCTTTTCTCCAAATTTTCCATCTTTTCATAGCCTCAAACATTTCATGGTTGAGAATTTGAAGACCCTAAAATTTTGGCTAAACAATGAACAACAAGACTATTAGTTATGCTAAAAATTACTCATGCTATTTTGATCAAATTTGCAGTGAATGGAACAGTGCAAAAAAGGATAACAAGTTTAGGGGCTAGGGTTCTTCGGTCACTTTTTTGGTTTACTCCCATTTTGTGGCATCTTTTTTGTATTTCATTTGAACAAGGGGTAGGTAATTGTAATTTTTTGAACTTTTTAAACTTGAAAAGTATTCACCGATTTTATGAGCTATTAGATTATACTATTAACAGGTCCCGAATAATTGCGATTCAACTCTAGTGATGCACATTAAATGCACCACACTGTGCTGCACATTAAATGCACAACATTCAAGTCTCGACCGAATAATTGTGCTTATGCAGATACAAAAATACCCAGTCCAAGGGCTTTTTGAAGGGAAGATAGTTTTGAGTTTCTAAAATATCCTCTGAGAAGGCAATCATTGGGGAGGGTAAAATGGTATTTACCGTATTTTGGATGCTCTATTTGGATGGCATCATCATATAACCTCTGAAATAAACAGTAGAGTTATATTTTTAATTGAAATTTTCAGGGGTAATATATGTAATTTTAATTTAATCTAGAGAATGTATATGTAATTAAAATTTTCCTTTTATAAGGTAAAACGAGTGAACTTGAATCGGGTAACTTTTTGAGAAAACACCGGCATAGGATCAGCTGGATCGGAGCGATCCGATTCCCAACCCGATGAACCCGTTCCGGTTTTTCAAAAGCTGGGCTGAAGTCCCTGACACCTTCCCGCCACTAGAACTGAGAGAAGCCGCCTCAGACAACTCGGTTTTCTGGTTTTGAGTTCGAGTCTTGTTTGTTTCAATGGGAAGCAAGGAAGTAAGAACTTGTAACCTAGTTTTACAGATTCTCAGAAGTGATGGTTTCTTCTCCCCCCAGTGGTGGCACAAGCTCCTTTTGTTGCGTTACGCAGTTTCAAATTTATTATTTGGGTTAATTCCATTCTGGGGTTTTTACTAGTTCAGCTATTGTTTTGATGGCGAAATACTATTTATCTTTCGGTGTATTGGTAGTATTGTCTTGTTCTTTGCTACTTCCAATCTTCTGCTTGAAGGTTTCGATCGGCATCGCTGATTCTGATTCTTCCTATACTCGAGAATCTAAAAACCCGTCTGAGAAAATTGCTGATTCTGCTGTTCAGACAAAATCTGGGCCGAAACTTCAAAAGAAGCTAAGTAGGATGGGTGAAGAATCAGTAACAATAGAAAGAGAAGTTGAGCAGCCCTGTTGGGAATTCGATTGTTAGTTTAAGTGGACAAAGTGGTCTATTAGATTTCTAATATCGCTTCCATTTGAGAGCTCGCTCTCTCTCTCTCTCTCTATCTTTTTCCTTCATGGGTTTCTGTTTGTATATATGCAATGATACGATTAGAAATTGGAAATTTGGGCTGTGTAAAGAAAGTATGTTATTTCAGGTGTTGATTGCTTTAGTATGATTGAAACTCTTGAACTTTCCCTCCCTGTGTGTCTGTCTTTGTTTGTTGGTAAGAAGATGTTGGTCTTATTCTCAGAAAGTGTCTACTTTCTACTTACTTGTAGTTCAATATTCTTGGGGCGGCATATTTTCTCTCGATGCAATTCCTTTGTCAATGATACATAGTATTTCTTTACCTCAATTTGTGCTTTCTGGTTATTTATCTTAATATATTTAACGTTGAATGCTGAATGAACTTGTCTTTGGTTATCGGATGGCATCCCTAATTCTCTATAATTTAGTTCTTATCCTTTCTTTTGACTTGCTATGAATATCAGCTTAATGGGGTTAATCTGTTACTTCGGTTACTCTCTGAAGATCCTCCTATTTCTGGATGAGTTTAGTCAATGTAGTACAATGGATAGGTAGATTCATGAGTAGGAAGATATGGATTTGCTGTTCTGGATTTCGTTTTCTATTTTACTGGTTCTTCAGTTTCTTTCTAGTCGTGCTAGAAGTCTATTCTTGTAGTAAATAATGTCTCATGTAGGCAATTGTTTCACCAAAGAAGGGTGACAGAAGCCATAATGAGGACTCCATCAGGCTCTCAATTCCATTCTAGTCTAGATATCGTCATGAAACCATCCATTCCAATTCTGGAACCAGGATTGAAGTCTTACTGGCAGCATTCTGCCATTTCCTCTGTCTACTGATAGGGGTCAAGAAAAGCTATTGCAAGAATCTTTGTTTAAATCTCATCTAAAACTGATGTTCATGATGCCATTGAAATTAGGGATAGAGATATATGGTTTTTGCAGAGTACATACCCACAGTTTGTCTTTCCAGTTTAGACAAAAAAAATTGATATATAAACAGAATTCAGTCTAATCTGGTCAAATTACAGTTGGAACCTTAGGAGTTCAAGGTTCTATATTCACAATGAATAATTTGAAATACAATAATACATTGTAGAAGTCTTTAAAATGAAGAGGACAATTAACAGATGTTTAGAATAGAAAACAGGTTCTGATGAGTTGACGTCTGCTGGTTTTCTATGCTCCAGAGTTGGAAGATAGTCATCTGTAACTCCTTCATTCTCAATCAGCTATCAGGATCAGTATTGTTTGAACTGCAATATTTGATTCCATTAATTCAAAAGATAAAATTAAATTTTAGCATGTAAACTTTTCAAATTACAAAAACTACAAAAATGTCTGAAATTTTCATTTCAGAGCCAACTTGAAATGATCATTTGAGAGTAATTTAACTAATGTAAAAGGTCTAGTTCAAAATAACTACACATAGCAGAACAAAATGGAATCAAGAGAAAGCAAAGGAATATCTAGTTTACCTGTCTGATTGCTGCATGAAGCTCTTCATCCATAGGGATTTCTGTTTCCAGGTCCGAATGGTGACTTAGAGACTTCATAAAGTCTTCCATGTCATACTCCATGCCAGAAGAACTCTGGATATCTGGGGAGACACCTATTGTCTGACCTGTTAAGTAAATGTATATTTTCAGTTTTAGAATTGGCTATTCCTGAAATATAAAGGCATTCCTAATTAGAATATATCTTGATTGTTTATAAGTAAAGTACCTGATGGAAGAAAGTTTTGAGCAGGTAGCTGATTAGTTGAAGCACATGTTGGCATGATACATGATGCAGTACTAGAACTCCCACCAAAGTTACATATGTTAGGGTATGAAGTAGATGCAGATTTAGAATCAAAAACAATATTTCGTGAATTAGTAAGGCCAGGGGTAGCTGCTACATTATTAACAGGATAAATGTGTGGAGAAAGTTTCCTGTAGCCACCAAACAATGTGGCTGTTCTTGGCTGATGAAAACTCTGATATTGTGCATTGAAATCAGCATGATGGTGATGTAAAGTATTTACTGCCCTTAATGGATTGTTTGATGGGAAATCTCCTGCAAGTTTAGGATATTGTCTTCTTTCGCGAAGCAATTGATCCACAGAAAAGCAAGAATTCTGAGTGCTGTTTTGCATGTATCCATGAATGCCCACATTTTTATTATACCCATTGACTTCATGCAGAAAGCTATCAAGTTGACTAGTGGTTCTGATCTTAGCATCTTGGTCATTAGGAGATACAAGTGTTGTAGTACTTGATAGGTGTGCACCAATTCCATCTGAGCCAATGTTATTACTGCTTTGTTGGCTTGCTGTAGCAGCATTGTTTTTCTTCATAGCATTTCTGTATTTCTAATGAGAACATGAGCAAAATTTTGAAAGTGAGAAAAGAGAGGATACTGTGTACAACATTTTCACACTGTAATGAATTTTAAGATGAGCTAAAAGAATACCTCTACCAGGATTGAGAATAGTGAATTCATAAGTACTAAAAATAGAATCATAAAAAGACATTGCAAGACTGAGCTCACCTGAAGATGGCTTGCAATATTTTCTCGAGATAGCCCTGGTTCACCCATATGCTCAAGTATTTTCTTAGGAACAGCCTCTGTCGAACAAAAATGTTTCATATATAACATCATCAATTGAATGGTTAGCTAGGTTGAGTAACTGATATATTACACAATCAATGTATACTTACTGTCTATCCCTATTTCTTCAACTGCAATGATGAACTTATTGTGCAGTTTAGGAGTCCAAACAACCCTTGGCTTTTTAGTTGTTGAAGAATCTTCACCTGCAGAGTCATTGTTTGGGATGCATTCTTGCTCCTGCTCTCTTTGCCTTTTTGAATACTTTGAATTTTGATCTTCAATTTCTTTCTTGAAAGATGATTCATTGGATTGAGATAAATTTTTCCTAACCACATGTTGCCATATATTCTGAATCTCCTCCTTCCGAATAGGTTTAATCAAGTAGTCCCGAGCTCCATGCTTAATACCCTTCATCACCATGTTCTTATTATCATCTTCAGACATCACTGCAGTTCAAATTAAAACCCATTCAAAATACTTAATTCAACAAACTCATTAACAAACAATCAAAGATATGAATGAGAAAATTGAGAGTCAACACTCACTAATTACAGGTATGTCCATCTCCAAGCTAACAATCTCCAGTAGTCTAAGCCCATCCATGTCAGGCATATGAACATCAGTAATCACAAGGTCGAATTTGTTCTTCTCATCCCGTAGTAGTTCAAGTGCTGTGGCTCCATCTGAAGCAATCTTAACTGCAAAAAAGTTAACTAATTAACCGAGTGTCAAGCTTATAGAAAACCCTAAATTACTTCGCATGCAATATGATTTGAAGTTCAAAAGGAAGCTTCAAGAATGAAGAAGAAACCTTTATAACGGCAACGTTGCAGAATAGCTTGAAGCATTGTGAGGCAAACGATATTATCATCGACAGCCAAAACCTTCATACCATCAGGAAAAATCTCTTCATTATCATCTTTGGTTTCAGGTTCCACCACCTGAGAAGACGATTCATCTTCATCATCTACAACTTCAAGCTGCTTCTCAGAATCCATCTCACACCAGTATAAAAGTAAAATAGAAAATAATTAACGATTCCAATATCTCTAAGGATCTCTCAGAATATCACAGTTCCCGATTCTTCCTCTAGAAATTTTCAGGACTAGAAGTATAGGATTTCAGAACATCTTCGTCTGAGAAGAAGAAGATTAGAAAAAAATAAATCGAATCATATCTTTTTAACCACCATGCTTGCTGTATTAAAGAGAGCTACGTAATTAGTTCTTACGGTAAATGCATGAAACTTTCCAATTTTGAAACCTTAACAAAATCTTCTCTGTATCTTAAGAATCAAGAAAAAAACGAGATCTTCACTATCTCAATCTTTCTAAATTTCTGTCAAAATCTTTCATTCAAAACATGGAAATCTGGTTGTCACTTAGCATGTTTACTGAACCACTTGGGGGTGTCCGTACGGATCGCGATCCGAAATCTTAATTTCTCAGAAAGAATCACGTTCTTTTTTTCGGAACGGAATCCGAATCTTAATTATCCTCAAACGGTACCGGATACCGTTCCTGAAACACTGCAACGGTAACTTGTTTCAAAACCTTGATTTGCGCTATTCCTGAAACAGAGCAACGATAAGCAGACAAAGGAAAAAGAAAACCCATGAATAGAGATAATCGAAAACAGGATTGCAGGTGTGAATCGAATCTTAAATTTTCATACAAGATTGTTCGAAGATGGGTGATCAAACTTCTTAATCACTATCCCTATCTGTATTGGAATCTGAAGTCTAGTTTCTAATTTTGCCTCTCAAAATAGTGAGTTCTTGTTTCTCGTTTAGTTCTTTTCAGGTTACTGGTGAAGTGCCTAGGTTTTTATGTTAACCTCTCTGTGATCCACAAAGGTATTTCAATCATGTCCAGATCTTGGTTTTATGCTCCTATTTCATTGTAAGCTCTTGAATACTGAGTCAATAATTGACATGAACAAACGAAAGAGCATTGATAAGGGAGGTAGAGAATGTGAATGCTTTTCTGAAACAAGAGAAAGCCAAAAACCCCATGAATAGGAATAATCAAAATCACAAATGTTATTGTAAGTTCGAATAGTAGGTTAAATTATGATTGCAGGTGTGAATCGAATCTTAAAGATTCATGCATGATCGTACATGTAGGTAATCCCCAATTAAATGCAGTTAGTTGGAAAAATAAATAACAATGTGATATGACTCTAAATTTCTTAATACCTAATTAAAAGAGTACAAGGTGAATCTCTAGCTCATATTCATATGAACACATGATTTTCCTGAAAAATAACACAAATGAAAATGATATATGTGTGCACTAGCAAGGTAAAATGGACATTTTTCGTAAGGTTTCTTCTATTTAGCAAGACTTTATCTCTAACCCTTGACGTGTGTGATGAGAGTAATCAAAACAATCTCACATACAATTGTGTGAAATAAAAGAACAACAAAATCCTAGATTTTTCCATTTAAAAGGATACAAAAAGAAGCATGTGATTGGCTTTTAGGTGTGTATATACACTTCCTAGAATGTATATACATATATATTTGGTCTGAACACCAAATTTGGTCTTTGATCGGAATACATTTATAATTTTTCTTTTTATATTGATACCAAAGCAATTTGGGTGTGTACTATCCTTTTTTCTTGGTGTTGGTGATGAGAGAGTAACCTATATTAGACAAGTCAACACTAAATGGCTAGGATTAATGAGGTTCAACAAATTGGCACACAGATAGGCAGAGGCTACACTTTCATTGGGGGGCTTTTTTTTAACAAATTTTTCTTAGAATAAGCCAAATTTGGGTTGTTTTGAAGATTTTTTTTAGTCTTTTAGACCTCTGCCAGTGTAAAATATCAGCACTTGTCTCCCCCCCTCCAAATTACCAATGTTGAATCCTAGCTCTGCCTTGGACACTCAGGTGCATTAAAATGACTGTAATACTATTAGATATTTTTGACTTTCCATAACAGCATTTCCATTCTAATTAACGGGGCATTGCAGCCAGATAGCATTATAGAACATATATTATAGAAAATTTTCTCTTGTCCAATCTATGTTATGAGGTAAGTTTAGCTTCATTCTTTTTAAATGATAAAATATAAACTTATATTGCATACATAAAGTGTTTTTTTTTCTCTTCCTTTTCTTTCTATGATATGATAAAAACTTTATTACTAAGAAACATATGTATAATTTAGACCCGAGGACATCTTCCATATAGTATTCCTAGAGCTATTCGTAGCTTGCCTGGCTAGATTGTTAAACCATTTAAATAAAAATGTTAAAAGAGTTTTGCAAGTTCATAATTTTATAAAATATAAGAAAATTGTGGTAAGATTCATACTTCTCAGTGGAGAGGATACAATCAAGGTACGCGCAAGCTGGCCCGGTTGAACCTCAGACACCAAAAAAAAAAGAAAAATTAAGGAAATACATTGGAAACTTTTTTTTTTTTCATCAACAATATATGCCCCCAACTTTTCTCCTCCTCTGCAGTTTATTTATTATATTTTTATAATTCTATCTTGAAAAAACACAAAGGCGAATTTCAGCCATTTAAATTTAGGAAAGCCCTTACTAATTAATGATCACCAGCCAGAAAAAATATATATATATACAGAAAAGAACTGCGAAAAAAAGAAAACAAAAAAACCCTTTGCCCATATGGATCAGCACCAAGACGTATTTATCTAAGAAGCATGGTAGAGACAAGCACCGTGGATAACGATAATGGAGATGGGCGGGTCCGTATTCTCATCTTGTTCGGCAACGTCTCCCAAGTTGGGGTCGACCGCTCTCATCTTGAGAAGAAACAGAACTTATGCTGAGTTCTCACTTGGGAATAGAGGCTTCCACACCAAAATCTCTCCAATTTCTCCTCCTGTCAGATGCTTTTTCACCATTCAATCGAAGAACTATCAGAAACAAGAATGCCGATGTGGGTCTGCGTTTTCTTCTGATTCCAGTGGAGTGGAAGATTCAGGTGATGATTTCATAGTCATAAACTTCTACCACTTTGTGTTCATTGCAGACCCAGAGGCGGAAGTGGCCAAGCACCTCTCCTTCTTGCAGGTTTATTCTATCTTTCGGTTTCTCTTCTGTGCTAATGACATATTTTATCCAGCAGTTTTGGAGAACTTTCTATTTAGCACTGTTGTTTAAGTAGGATGAAATGATGGCTCTGTTTTATCCTCCTTATTGTTCTTAATTCCTAGAGCTGACGCTGTTCAGTGGAAAGGAACTCTCTTACTTTGTTTATATCTTTAATAATATCCATTTTGAAAGTAGATATGATTTGACTATTTGCCTCTTTGCCTCTTTGGTTTACCTCTAATATCTTATTGGGTGCTGCATACCCTTTTCAAGGCTCCATACCTCTCCAGAGATTGTTGTAAAGCAGTGAGTATCATGAATTATGATAGTCGGATAATTGAGACATTTAGGTTCAGAACTCTAGAATGCTTATGGATCCTATGATTTTACAGTTGTATGTATAGTTGGCATCTATTTACATCAACTACTAAGTGATTTGAAAGTTTTTCGTGTTTCTTGTTGGATTGGTAGGCAACCCAAGATGGGGCGAATTGGGTACAGCAGTATGAAGTTGACCAATTGAAACTTAACTAGTCAAATAAAATGATGTAATGTAGTGTTGTAAGGCAATGCAAGAAACAGTTTAGAGAGTGGTTTTGCCATCTTGCCTGCGTCAACTACTATGTGATCAATTTCCAAATGACATTGATCAAACATTCACACGAATTTTTATTTCTGGATCACAACTAAGCCAAATGTTTATATGGACTCAGTCAAACAGAATGGTATTCAGGCCCACACTCTAGCCCTGGTAACACCAAAGAGTCCAATCTTCTGCTATATCTCTTGTTATAGACATGTCGAATGTTTCTCTCAATTAAAACATATAGTTTTATAGTCAGGTTTACAAATGGAATCACTATAATATGAAAATACTTTAAACTAAGCATAAAATATGTGCAAAATGTTTTGCAAGAGTCTTAATTTAACCAGGGTTATAAGCATTGGTAAGATCCACTCGATACACATTCTTTAAATGTGCGAAACATAATCAGTGTGTCAAACACAATTCCAAAAGCAACCGAAGGACATGGAAACTTGGCTCTCTCAGATCGGAGTTCGGAATATCGTCTAACATGTTAAATGACCTTAATCTTCAGCATTGCAAGAAGTTTTAGAATTCAAACTGCTCAAAATCATGGATGGAAACATGTTTGGATAACGAGGGGCTGACTCAAATCTTTAACAGCAAACGAGTCTATGTTTCCACATTACATAATAAGGTTCATTGTTCTTTCAACTATATTTTATGTAGACCATAAGCACATCCATGCATTTCTTGACCATTTTCATGTGCATCTTGTGTCTCTCTGATCCAATAGTTGATACTACTTAAAACTTTTTGTTGAAACTCCTCTAAAGCTCCTGTAAATAGGAAAGGAATAGCCAAAATATATGCCAAAAAAATTATCAAACTGGTGGCTCTGTTTTTGATGAGCTGGTCAACTGCCTTGATGGCCTTTGATCTTTGGAGATGGTCCAATAGTTGATACTAAGCTTCTTCTGTAAACTCCTCTCCTGTAAATAGGGAAGGGATGGCCAAAACATTGTGCCCAAAAAAGTGTCAAACAGGAGAGCTGGTCAACTGCCTTGATGACCTTTGCCCATTGGAGATAGCTGTTGAACAATGATCATGTATAGTCTTTGTATAGCCATTCAGGTCATTGCCAAGTTTGAGAGTGCTGGTAACAACTATGTTCTTAACTTCATATGCATATTTGTGATTCCCGGCTCTTTTACTACTTTTGTCTTTTAAATCCTCCTTCACTTGATTCTTAGAAAAAGAAATGTTTTGTTCTGATTTTTTTTTTTTTTGGGGGGGTCTTCAGAGGACAGTTGAGCTTTGGATAAGATATTGCCCTGGTTGGACAGTGGATAAGTAGTTGCATTTTTCTTCCCCCCCCCCCTTTCCTCTCAAACCTTTTTTCATGGATTCGACCTTATATCCTACTTCTTCCTTCTTTGTCTGTTTTTCTTGTTTTTTTTTTTTTTTTTCTTTCTTTTTGGTTTTGGTTTTGTTTTTTTGGTTTTTGTGTGGTTTTCTTTTTTGGTTCTTTTTTTTTCCCTTTTTCTCTTTTTGTTGGTGTTTCTTTCTTTCTGTTTTTCTTTTCTTTTTGTTTTTGGTCGGGTTTCTTTTTTTTGCTCCTTTTGTCTTCTTTTTCTTACTTCGTGATCATTTTTACTTTCGTGCTCCTATTTCTTCTACTGTTTTTTTCGTTCTGTCCTTCCCTCTTGTGTCTTGTTTCTTGTCCCGCCTGTCTGGTCTATCCCTTGTGGTTTGTCTCTTCCTTCTTTGTTCCGTGGTTTTGGGTCTCTGTGGTGGTGGCTTGTGTTTCGGTGGCTGTTTCTGTGAATCGATCCATTCTTATGGACTGTGGTGGGATGTGAGGTTCCTCCTTGGTGGCTGTTTTGCATGGCAGCTGGATGTTGAGGATCTTCGTATGTTGTGTGCTTTCCTTTTATCAATGTTGGCCGGGGGTCTATTTATGATGCTGATGAGGATGGTGTCTTGACCATTTGATGTTTTGGATGTGTTTTTTGTGAGGAGGTATTAAGGATACCTATTTCTCTAGTTTACTAAATGAGCATTCTTCAGCACTTATGTCTCGCGATTACCTTTTCACCAAGGCACTGGTGTCCGAACTTATATACGTAGAATTTCGATGTCCGAAGTAAAAGAAGCTTTAGGAGGATGAAACTTGGCAAAACACAAGGTCCTGATGAAATCCCAATTGAAGTATGGAAGAGCTTAGGAACCCATGGACTAGTTTGGTTGACTAAGTTGTTTAATAAGATTATGACACGGGGAAAATGCCGGATGATTGGAGGAGAAGTGTTGTGGTTCCAATTTACAAAAATAAAGGAGATATTCAAAGTTGTAATAACTATAGAGGCATTAAATTGATGAGCCATACGATGAAATTATGGGAGAGAATAATTGAAACCCGGTTGAGACACTTAACTACGATTCACGGAGAACCAATTTGGGTTTATGCCGGAAGATCTACAACGGAGGCTATTTACTTAATTAGGAGACTTATGGAAAGGTATAGAAAATGTAGGAAAGACCTTCATATGGTATTTATTGACCTAGAAAAAGCCTATGATAGAGTCCCTAGAGCGTTAATTTGGCAAGTACTAGAGAAAAGAAGTGTTGCAAGTAAATATGTAGATATAGTTAAGGATATGTATGATGGTTCGGTGACTAGTGTTAGAGCGTGGGGGGACAAAGTAAGGAATTCCGATAACGTTGGGCTACATCAAGGGTCAACTTTAAGCCCATATCTATTTGCACGGTAATGGATGAATTAACCAAAGACATTCAAGATGAGGTCCCCTGGTGTATGCTTTTGCGGATGATATTGTGTTGATTGATGAGACCCAAGTGGGGATTAATACCAAATTAGACTCATGGAGAGTAGCTTTGGAATCAAAAGGCTTTAAACTTAGTAGATCGAAGACGAATATCTAGTTTGTAACTTTAGTCATGATCGGGCGATGATGAAGTGGTGATACTTGACGATAAAGAGATTCGTCGAGTGATTGTTTTAGGTACCTAGGTTCAATCATAAGTAAAAGAGGTGATTTAGAAGATGAGGTTTCCCAAAGAATTAAAATAGGGTGGATGAAGTGGAGAGGTGCATCCGGGGTCTTATGTGATCGGCGTATTCCATTAAAGCTTAAAGGAAAATTTTATAGGACCGTTGTCCGACCAGCTATGATGTACGGTGCGAGTGTTGGGCTGTTAAAAAGAATCATATCGATAAACTCAGTGTAGCAGAAATGAGAATGCTAAGATGGATGAGTGGCAAAACTAGGATGGATAAGATAAGAAACGATCATATTAGAGTTGGTCTGGGAGTTGCTCCCATAAGTGATAAGCTTAGAGAAAGTCGTTTGAGGTGGCACGGCCACGTTCAACGGAGACCTATAAATGCTCCTGTTCGGAGAAGTGATATAATCCATATTGAAGGAACTAGAAGAGCTAGGGGTAGACCTAAGATAACCTTAGGAGAAGTGGTGAGAAAGGATATGTATAGCTTGGCCTTGTATCTAGCATGGCCTTGCGAACTGATTGGAGGGCAAGAATCCATGTAGCCGACCCCATTTAGTTGGGAAAAGGCTTATTGTTGTTGTTGTTGTTGTTGTTGTTGTCTGTACCAGTCTTATATCTAATTACCTATTGTATGCGCATTCATATGCATGTGTCTATGACTCTATGTGTGCCAACTGATTTTGTTTAATGAATAGGCAGTATAGAATCTATTTTTTTCACCCTTATTTTCTAGTATCTTGCGATAGTTGTATTTGCATTTTCCTTACCTTTATGGAATCTAATTTTATCAGGGTCTTGACATCCATGGCCGAGTGTATATAAATGAGAAAGGGATCAATGCACAGGTATGGTTTCTTCCCATGTAAATTGTTGTTTGTTTTTTCGGGTCTGGTCTTTGTTTTGAAGATGCAGTACAACTAGAGGCTAGGCTAAAAAGGGTTTGAACCCAGTAAATTGTAAAAATCAGGGTTGTACTATGTTTTTTTTGGGTTTTGGGCATTGGTTAAAGTACAAAAGAATTGCTATGAAGTTAATCAGGTCCCTCACAAGAGTGCTAGTGTTTAGACGAGTTTTAGGGTGGGAGCCTCTTGATGATGATTTGGGGAATTGAACATTTGATGGGATGTTCATTGGGTAATCTAGGCCCTCCTAGAATCAGTATCAAGATTAGAAGACAGGACATATGAATGTATTGGTAGTCTGAAGTCCAATAGAGGAAGGAGGTCCCACTAAAGCAGAGTTAATTGTTCTTAAAACTGAGATGGAGCTTCTAGCAAGAATGGTTTTTCTTAAAGCCATTGTTTTGGGTCGTTCACCGAATGCAATTAGGTGGATTGAAGAATGTTTGAAAGAGTGCATGGCAGTAAAAGCACTCTGATTAATAGTCCCTCATAAATGCAAGTCCTAATCGAAGGAATCCGAGGACTTCCAATGAGGTGGCTGATGATTTAGCTAAACAAGGGTTTTTTTTCACCTAAGATTGTGCCTTGTGGAGGGAGTTCTTTCATTATGAGAAAATCTTTCATGTTACTAGGTCTTTGAATCCTTTGTGTATTCTGACGTCGGTATCTCTTCTTTGTTGTTAATGTGGAAATTTAAGAAGAGGAAAAAAAAAAAAAAAAAAAATCAATTGCAAAGTGGATATCTATCGACATGGATGGGGTAAATCAATGAGGAGATTGCACAGTAACTGCACCACGTCTCAAATGGATTCCTCAACTCACGGTATTGCAACCAGCCAAGGGCTGCACCTTCGACGCACACCAGGGCTGCCGGAATTTTTGCCTCCTCCATTATTGCATCAGTCATTAAATAATGCCAATCCTGGCAACCCAGCCCATTGAATCCTCACCAGAAAAAGTCGGCGATGCGGTTGCTCCTGTCACACATCCATCTCATTGGTTTCCCTGGGATTGAACAACTCCAGGTTGTGATCCTGACAAAGCTTCGCCTGAATTGTTTTGTAGTGTTGGTGGTCCTTCATTAGACGGCGTCAACAACTGGGGTTGTTTGGTTTCAACTGCTTTCCTATGAATTCGCGTACTCATGAATGCCCTCACCTTGCCCATGAATTTATCCTGGGCTTTGAACCTCTGTTCATTTCTCTCTACGTTCTTAACCAGGGAGCCCATCTTGGAATCCCAATTGGACATTTGTTCAGTCACGCCCTCTATGGTTCTCTCCAATTCTTCCACTCTACTCTCCATTCTAGATCTGACCATCCCTAAGGATCAAATGCACTCTGATACCACTAAATAGGAACCCAAATTTCAAGCAAAGAAAAGAACTATATAATGGTGCTGGAAATTGAAATATGCAAATTATAGAACTCACAACTGCAGAAAGCTGAAGTGCAAGTGCTTCCAACCCCGACATAAAACTGATGGCCCAAATTTTCACTCAACAGTCCAAAACTGTCCTTCTCTCCTTTCTCCCCCTCGAAGAGAATTCCCTTGTGCAACCAATTCCCCTCTTTCCATCTTACACCAAACATTTCTTACATGTCTCCCATGTCTCAGGCCCCCTCTCTTCATGAAGCCCCATCCTACATTTATGAGTGTAGAGCTGTTTAACTAAAGGCCTAACAATATGATATAGACATAAGAGAATAATAGGAACAAAAGCTTACCACATTAACATGAACAGGCATTTAGGATCAGTTCTTCAAGGAAAGACTGATTCTCCATGTAGAAGCATCTTGTTGATTATCGATTCAGTTATCATAATTCAAATATATGGTGTATGTATGTAGAATATTTGGCTTCTAGCTAAATTCCACTTTGAAGGATTGTCAGGGCTATACTGTTTTGAGCAACTCATGAAGCATTGCATGTTTCTCCTCTCATCTCCTTTGTCACATTTGGGACACTGGTATGCATACATAACAGGGACCTCAGGGTCAGGAATTGTATCAGATTCCTCATCATCATCTTTTGCACCATCAACATTATAGGCTTCAGACTACGTCATCATTTAGCATGTCCTCCTCAGTACTGAGCTGATGTCTCTCATCGTCAAGGAGTTCTTCTTACTGTTATGATAGTCCTCACTGGCATTATCATCATAAGGGCCTCTTTGTCATCTGCTTCATCTAATTGAATAGTCAAATCACCTGGCATTCCTATGATGAATTTCAATCCCAAGAGGGTTCAGATGATGCATGTATACATTTTTAATGACAGAACTAATATGATACTGAAACCAATCAGAATTCTATTAAATACATCCAAGCAGGACAGAAAGATCAGAATCCGCATTGGGGAAGTTGTAACTGTTCCCTTGTGTAATACCCTAACAATGTTAGATTGCAATTGTACAACCAGCACAATGATCATTTGTCCTGGTAACAAATACATTGATTGTTCTAATTTCACTTAGACAGCATTATCAAGAATGGTAAAAAGGTCATGAAATTTAGGTAACATTTTATTGGAAAGGGTTTTTGCATGTCCAGGCATACATGCACCTTGCATGGCCAGTAATCGATTTAAAATAGAAGCACACAATTCCTTAGCAAGACCATATCAGTTGGTTGGTCTGAATTTTACTTAGATGTGTAAGCATCTTTGCAACATTTCATACCTGGATCATTGTTGCTTGTTTTGAGTCTCTAGAACACTTAGTTGTCTTATTCAGATTTTGATTGACTTCATTCTTGTTCAGAGTGCCGTTCATAGTTTAATAACCATGGTTATAGTACCAGCTGAAAACTTAATCAGTATCTACGGGTATCAATATCATACTCTTTTCTTTTTCTTTTAAATGGTTCGTATTAACTGATGCAGGCGAATATGGTCCGATACAGCTTGATACAGGTAGGTTACACTTGATACGCCTCCTTTAAACCTGCAAAAAATGAACCATGAGTGAGATGCAAAACCAGAGCTGCTGAAAGCCTTGGAATCTTGGTTTCTTATCAGTTTTGGGTTGGGGAAACCACTTAACATAAAAAGAGACCCTAATTATCACCATAACTACAGGTTTTGGAGACTTATACTGCTTCAAATCACAACGGAAACATATTTGGATGAGAGAGAGTTAATGCTGCAGATCTCTCGTGCTCTCTTTCTTTTCTTTTGTGCTCAAATCACTTTTTTTTTTTTCCTTTTCCTTTTCTACTTATGAATATTTAGATTAGGTTAGAATGCCTCAAATGCTCACATGAGCTGCTATGAATTTGCATTATCTTATATGTATCAAAAACATATCCATGCATATCTTGACCATTTTTATATGAATCTTTAGCATAAATTGCATCTCTCAGATAATGATAGGATACCATTCATTTCTTAAAATCACCCCTCTGGTATGATACCAATATTTAATTCCTTGTTATTAACCATGAAAATATTCCTTTTTATGTTATAGTTTTCACTTTTTTCAACCTTCTTTTGATGTTTATTTACTTTGTTTTGCAGTACAGTGGCCCATCAGAAGATGCTGTGATGTATTTAAATTGGCTGAAAGAAGACAAGAGGTTTTCTGATATTTTGGTTCAGATATCTCCTGCTTTAAATAGGCATGCCTTTCCACGACTGAAACTGCGGTATAAACCTTCACTGGTGCAGGCAAGCTTTGTATTTTTTTTTTTTTTTGTATTTTCTTTGTATGATCGTACTTATACTTTACAATTTAAGAAGTCTGGATGCATATATATGCAGTTACTTCTGTGTATTTGGTTGTGATTCTTTGTTCTACAGAACAAATTTTCCGATATAATGCTATGGTACGATGTTCTGTCAAGTATTGCCTCCCTTTCATCATCCTGTATTCGATGGTTTTATGTCCCTACTATTCAACCTTACATTGGTATGTTGTTCTGATTCTGAAGAAATTATAGTAATGATTCCTTTTTTTTGTGTACACCCAGTTGGAGGGAGGCTTCTTACATCTTCCTTTGCTTGACCCTTCAATGCGAGCAACGCCACTTACACCATCCGAATGGAGACAGAGATTGGAAATTGCAAAGAATTTTGACAGAGCAGCAAGCACAAACTTTAGTAGAAAGTTTATTCTTTTGGATGTGAGAAATGGTAACTTATATAGCTTTCAGTTCATTTATTCCCATTCAAGTGCAGTTTTTTTTTCCGCACCCTCTCTCACACTCTTATTCTGATGTTGCTGTTTTTTAAATATTGCCATGTACTGCTAAATGAAACATTTCTCCTGACCATTATACAAGGTTTGGGTGTCAAACTTATTTTTAAGCAGCCCTTATTTGAATTTTTAGGCATAAAACAATGCCTATGAACCTTTGAAACAACCTATTTTGGTATCTTTTAGAGTGGGAGTCAGGTAATTGTGTTTAGAAAATAGGCTGTACACATAAGGTTCGTGTGGAGATTTGAATTGCAAGTGGCATTTGAGCAGTAAGAGTTTTTTTTTTTTTTTTTTATATTAAAAAAAAAAAAAAAAAAAAAAAAATATAATTATTTAAAATAAATAAAAAAAAAAAAAAAAAAAAAATTTTTTTTAATTTTTAAAAAAAAAAAAAAAAAAAAAAAAAAAAAAAAAAAAGAAAAAAAAAAAAAAATTTTTTTTTTTTAAAAATAAAAAAAATAATAAATAAAAAAACAAAAAAAAAAATATATTATTTTTTAATTTAAAAAAATAAAAAATTATGTTTTCCTATCCCTTTTTTCCACAACAAAAAATTTTACTTATTTTCTTTTATTTTTTTATATAAATAAACCCCCCCCTTTTTTTTTGTTCTCCCTTTTTCTTTTCTCCCCTTTTTTTTTCTTTCTTTTTTCTTCAAAAATTTTTGCCCATTAGGTTGTGCAATGTGCATGTTGGATTCTATTAGGAGTCTAATAAGAGTTTGTATAGGAATTAAATTAGAGTTTGCATTCATGTAAACTTCTATTCCTTGTAATAGTCTACTTTCCACTTTATTATAAATAAAGGGCTTGAGATCATGGATCAATAAGCCATTCTGCCAAACATTGTATTTCAACATGGCATCAGAGCCTAAATTCGATTTGGGAAGCGACCTACCTTCTTCTTCTTCTGATTTTTTTTCAAACCCATCGCCAATCTTCAGTTCTAGGCAGTTTTTCAGTACCATCTTGGTCGCCAACTGAAACAAAAAAAAAAAAAAAAAAAAAAAGAAGAAGAAGACGATTCTGTTCCGTCTCGATTCAATGAATAAGAACAGAAAACAGAGGAAAGAAGAAGAGAAGAAGAAATCAGCAACTTCCGCTGCTTCTGCAACAACTTCGGCTTCAGCTCCTGCAATTTTTTCTGTCTGATTCTTCATCTGAAGCCTGCGATTCTGAAGCTTGGTTAGTCATCTGAAACCTTCGATTGGGGTTCTGCTATTAAGGTTCTTCAACTGGGGCTGTTCTCCTTAAGCCTGTGAAAGACCATAACGGATCTGTTATGGTTTGAATTTGATTTTTGAATTCAAGTTTTTGAATTCAATTTTTGAATTTAAGTTTTGAATTCAAGTTTTGAGTTATTTTGGTAAATTTGCTTTACAGGGACTTATATGTAAATTTGTATAAGTTCTGAGATTTATTTGCAAATTCCGTTTTTTCAAGGACATATTTGTCATTACTGAAAAAAAAAAAAAAAAGAGAAAAAAAAAAGAGGTAGATCTGTTTGGGTTGTTTGGCTATTGCATTCTGCGACATTTCTGTTACTTCGAAAGGGTGAAGACTGAAGAACTGCAGATAATTTTGTCAACATGACAACTATTGATGATACTACTGCTCCCACTGGATCCGAATATTTTTCCACTTTTCATTCTCTTTCGGTAAGATTTGACGGCACAAATTACTTGATCTGGTCTCGATCTGCTTACCTGACTATTGCTGGAAGAGGACTAGTTGGATACATTACGGGCACTACTATCAAACCCACTACCGCAGGTGTTTTATAGGATAAATGGATATCAAACGACTCTCTTATTATGTCATTCCTTTTGAATTCCATGCATCCAAATATTGCCCGGGGTTACCTATTACTTGATACTGCAGCCCAAATCTGGAAGGCTACTACTGAAACATATGGACAGTTGGGGAATGATGCACAGGTTTATGAGCTACGAAAGAAGCTTCATGAGACTACCCAAAAGGAACTAACTGTGGCCCACTATTATGCTGAGTTGCGATCTCTTTGGCACGAGTTGGATCATTATGGGGATTATCACCCCACTAATCCAGATGATGTGGCGACATATAAGAAGTACATTGATAAGATTCGAGTATATGACTTCTTGGCAGGTTTGAACGTAGAGTACGATCAGATCAGAGTGCAAGTCTTAAGTCGTTCTCCCTTTCCTACACTAGAACAGTCTTATGCTCTTGTTCAGTGTGAGGAAAGTCGTCGATTAGTCATGCTTCATACTCCTATTATGGAGAAATCAGCTTTACAGTCTGTTCGCACTAAATCTGATCCGGCTAAGGAGATTGTCAAGTGTGAGCACTGTCACTAACCATATCATACCAAGGAAAATTGTTGGAAACTGCATGGGAAGCCTGCTGATTTTGAGCAAAAACGAGCACAAAGACAGGGAAAACAAAAGGCTAATCTTTCTGATACAGTTTCCACCACACCCTCTGCAGACGTTGGTTTTTCGCAGGAGGAGTTCGCTACTCTGCGACGTATTATGCGCCTTCTCTACCGCGGTACAGCCTCGACCACTGCTTCCTCTACTACCCCTACCAACTCCTACCTAGCTACTTCAGGATCTGGGGAAGGAGATTGGTCGTGGTAAATGGACTTTATTTGCTCGAGCCGATTGGAGGATCTACTTATGCTTTGACTACATCTTCTAATCCGGTCCATTCGGTAATATCAGACCTTCATTAGTGGCACCGTAGGCTCGGTCAGCCCCCTTTCAAATTTTGTCATTTTCTCTAGATTTGTTTTCCTGATACTTTTATCTTACCATTACAATTTCTTCCTTTCCAAGTTTCCCCATTGGAATTTCCTTTGTTATTATCTTCCCACGTGTAACGCTACACGTGAGGGGGAGATTGAAGATGTCTACAATTCAAAGCCTTTCATGTAGACTTCCTTATGCAGAATTTGATCTTTGTTACCTTTGAAAGTTTGTCCCTTACCTTCGCAATCTTCCACTTTGGAGATCTAACATTGCTATAGATCTATCTTTTTTATTGTGCAGAACTTGATCTCTGTTAACCCTGGAGATTTGCCCCTTAACTTGACATCTTCCCTTCAGAGATCTAACCTTGCAAAAGACTTGTCGTTTGACCTTTGCAGAACTTGATCTCTATTACCTTTGGAGATTGTCACTTATCTTGACAAATTTTCCCCTACCTTTGGAGATTGCCCCTTGGCAAACTTTCCCTTTAAAGATCTAACATTGCTACAAATCAAAACTTTCACTTTGGCTGTTTTACCCTAGCTATTGTTACCCCAAAAATATATTTTCCCTCAGATTTGTGCAGAAATTTAGTCTTCTCAACATTTGAAGATTCTACTTTTTTACTTGGGCGTTCTTCCTTGGAGACATAAAGTTGCAGTAAAGATGAGGACAAATCAAATGGAAGTCTATAAGGCAGACGTAATCTATAAGTTTGAAGATCAAATTGCTGATGTTTACCTGGACAGATGTTTTATACTTTTTTGGTCAAGTTGGACATGTGTGATATCCATGCCTCAACTTGAGGGGGAGTGTTGGATTCTATTAGGAGTCTAATAAGAGTTTGTATAGGAATTAAATTAGAGTTTGCATTCATGTAAACTTCTATTCCTTGTAATAGTCTACTTTCCACTTTATTATAAATAAAGGGCTTGAGATCATGGATCAATAAGCCATTCTGCCAAACATTGTATTTCAACAGTGCAAACACTTCCCCATTCGCATTATTGGGTGACGGACCAGAGGCAAAATTCTTGGCCAGGATAGAGTTGGGCTGGGTCTAGCATAGGTTATGGGTGCCTTCTGCCAGGCCCTGCATATTTCAGATGAATCCAATGTAGCTAGAATCCCTATTCTGTAATATCTAAAGGAAGCAGTCTATGGTTATCTTTAGATCAAACACTTGCATGGCATGTTCTTCTTTCAACAGTCATTCAAGAAAATTTTGCTTAGTAGGTTGAGCAATGCTCGAACTCTTTGCCTTCATAAGGTTGAATGAAGGGTCAGAGGCAGGCTTGGCCTGGGGATAGCATATGCATAAGGGCATTGTGGTCCTGCCTGGCCAGAATCCAGATAGTTGGTGCCAAATACACTGATACAGTGGATCTTAACTTGCTCTAGTCCTTAAGGTTTTCTTGTTTAGTGTGTTGTTAACTGTGGTAGTGGAATGCATTTATCTGTTAGATTCTATAATTTTATTCAAGCTTATTTGATTGGTTAGACAATATGTTACACAGGTTGGTATTGGTTCTAACTGCCACTCAAAACAGAAGTGGTTGTTTTATATGCACCGAAATGATGGATGATCCATTATAATCTGATGAATGATGTTTAATAAAATATATAATATAATAGCATATGCATATTTTGTCATAAATAATCATCCTCATTAAAAACATAATAAGTATTACATAACACAGGAAGTGTTTTTTGATAATTTGACATTACACTATATGAGGCAGAGATCTTTGACTTGGTTAGGCTGGGGGCATCATTGACCTTGATAAATGGAGGAATGGAAACCATGCTTTTTTATGCTAAGTACTGTTAGAAATGAAGAAAAGGAGGGAAAGAAGGAGCCATAGCTAAGTAAAAGGAAGATGAGGGAGAGTAGTAGGGGCACTGTATGGAGGACCCATAGGTTCACCTTTTCTTATTATTTAATGAAAGATTCCTTTGGTTTTTTTTTTTTTTGGGGGGGGGGGGGGCTTCTTTACATTGTTACCTACTACCCCTATTATGCCACATGATACACAAAAGAGAACAATAACCATAGAGTCATACACTACAGTCATCTCCTCATCATGCAAAAGCATACGTATCAAATCAGCTTGGTCAAAATAAAATAAAATAAAATTGAGACTGAGTGAGAGCTGTTGAGGACCCTTTGTTAAAGACATCAGCTAATTGATTTCTCATATTGTCAAAGGATGCACTATTCATCCATAGTTCAGTTTCTGCTTAATGAAGTGATGTGAACCTCAATGTGTCCCATTTGATCAAGCTGTATTGGATTATGCACTGTACTAGTTGCAGCTTAATTGTTGCTGTACAGTTTAATTACCAACCTACAATCATCCACTGAGTGTTTTGGCAACAACTTTCAAACAATAGGGATTATAGCTCGGGAATCTGCCTCAGCACTTGAATTTGCAAATGATAAGGATCGTGGCTCGACTGACATTTTCTTCAATTTCTGTTGAAACTAAATTACTTCAGTGAAATTTTTGGGATATGGATTAGATACATGGGAAGAGGTAAATTATTACTGACCCACAATTTGTCTGGAGTTAACTAAGCAGCAACCAGCACTTGAAACCATGGGAGATGTCTGTAAGAAAACTGGTTCAGTTACCAGTTTAACAACTTAAGTCAAGTACTTCCCTATTGAAGGATATTATAATTCTAAGGTAGAAATTAAGGGTCTAACCTTCAACTTGTTAAAACATTCCTGAAAACTTAATCATTTGCCTGGGTTTTCTTGGCAACATAACTGAATGATTTTTAAGTGATACACAAAAATTAAGAAAAGAGAAGAAAACATAGATGACTTAAAATACATGACCCCGAAAAGATACACAATTACAATTCAGCCTTATCTCAACTAAATGGGGTGATTCAAATGCTAATAAATCATACAAAATGATCCATGCCAAGGAGGATTAGCTGAATATAATAAAAGACAGAACTGCTGAAAAAAGATGTCCTGAACTCCTGATTGGGTGCAAGGGTAATATTGCAGACATGGATGGATATGGATATGGACACGATATATATATCTATATATATATATATATATATATATATATATATTACACACACACACATATTACATATGTCAAGGACTGTTCCCCCATTATTATTCTGTGTTGAGTAGGATGCCATTGTTGATGTCACTGTTGGGTGAATCTTTCTTTTCTACATAGGCTTAAAAGTTGTAAAATCTCTAGTGCTGGGGTGCCATATCAGGTGCAGCCAATATCTGTCATTTACCTGGACATGTGCATCTGCACCCTATGGTCTGGGCTCATTTGCACTCATTAAACCACCCCCATATTAGACCTGATTACTTCGCTGACCTACCAGACTGTCGGGAATAATTTATTCCTGTTGCAAGCTTGGTAGTTTGCGGTGAAGGTTATTTGAGCTGTCAGATGTCTAATTTGGAAGTCTCGGCTCTGCTTTAGACCTCTTCTTGGCTTGGTTTGGTGGTTTACCATGGAGTTTCTCTGATTGCGTTGCATCAGCACTTCAACCTAAATCCTTCTCACTGATCGAAACCCTTTCTCACCCTCATTTCTTCTTCATCCCAGACCCCAACCGGAATAATTGTTATTCATCCACTTTTTTTTCCAGACCTGAAGGGAGTCATGAAAATACTTATTTACAAATCAAATCATGGACGTCAATATTTCCTCAAGAAATTCCATGATTTCCTTTGTACAAATCATATCATGGACGTCAATATTTTCTCAAGAAATTCCATGATTTCCTTTGTCACCTTCCTCAATTCCAATGGATTTTAATACTGAATTTGAACAAAATCTATTGTCCAAAATGCATACATAGTTAGATACCACTCCCAGGATAAGATAAAGGAGAAGAATAAGTCGGGGGAGACTGAGCTTTGGATCTAGAAGGCCTATTTGATCCACCAACTGATAATCCCTTGGACTTCTTATGATGGGATTTTTTAGGGTTAACTGTCTGGTCTTGGAAGGATGGATCCATACCAAGACATGTATTCCAAAATCCCCTTGATTATCAGGAGAATCTCCCTTTGGCATCCTGTGAGGGAGAACTGACTGAAATGTTGTGGCTGATGTTGCTTTGTTAGCTTCAGTTGGTCTCTGCCTGGAAACTCCATTGAGGGGATGTATGTTGACCCATCAAATTTCCCTTGTATGAACTGTAAGAGAGATGCATGGAGGGGTGTTCTTTACTAATCCGAGGTGCAAATGAGCTTTTATTCAGGCAGGTTGTATGCTAACCCAAGGTGCAAATGGATTTCCAACTGTTGGATCGAAACAGAACACGTCATCCTCCCAGACCCTCAGTGCACCTCATTGGAAGAGTAGAGGATTCAAATCTGTTCATCTCTTCACTACTAGAGGGAAAAATAAATCCTGAGATACTTAAGAAGATTAACCTGTATGGTTGTCTTTTCTTCGCCCTCCTATGGTCCTACGCTTTAAACACAGTTGCTGACTAGAAACCTGCTGGGTTTTTTATATTCTTGTCTTGTTTAGCTGCAGAGTTAGGATGCATTTTTGAGTATTTGTTTGTGGCACCCTTTTGGGTTGTCAATAAGATTGGAATGAACCTACAAATCTGTGAAGTGATTCTGGGTGGGGTGAAATATGTGAGCCCTTCTTTGAACATGAAAATGATTGAGGATTAAAGCTGAAATGGGACTAGAGGAGAAAACCAAAGCTAAAAAAGAAAAGAAAAGAAAAGAAAAAGGAAAAAGTGTCAGTTGAGACTACATATAGTGCCTAAATTACTTATAGAGTTTCTTCAACTGTGAGGCTCTAATACTTCATGTTCCCCCCTCCCCGCTCTCCTTTCAAATAATGCTTAAAATTTATAACAAATCCTTTTGATCAAACTCTGCTTATTATTTTTGGCTGTAGTTTTGAAGAAGTATTAACTTGCTCATAAACAGGGTATGAATGGGATATTGGTCATTTTCAAGGAGCTAAACGACCTGATGTGGACAGCTTTAGGAGCACTTCATTTGGGCAATCTAAGTCAGAGGTACATTCAGGGAAAATCAGACCTTATTCACAGAAATATTTGAGGGAAGTACCTTGCTAGCATTCAAATTTTCCCAGCCATATTTAACACATAGTTTGTTCTAGGCAGTTAGAGAAGACTTTTTGGACAGTTCAGAAAAATCAATGTGGAGGCTTAGGGACAGTGTTGCATTAGGTTCTTTGCTGGCTCCAAAGTGTGATTTGGATTGAATTTTTTGAAATTTCAGTTTGACCCTGTCTTTGTGTGATTTCCTACATTATTAATCATTACCATATTTCTCTGATGTTGTACTTGTGGTTTTTATTTTCTTTGGCTTTGCTTGGAACCCTACAGAAGAACCCATTGAATTGGAATAAGGCTTAGTTTTTGTATGCTTCTGTAAAGCCTTTTGCCATATCATGATTTTTTTTTAGGTGTCATTTCTATCATAATATAGAAAAGATGGAGTTGAATGTGTTGCCAATTCTTTAATGGAAGAGCCAATTTTCTTCACAGATTTCTGGCATATTCTTGCCCTATTATCCCTTTTAACTTCACCACTTCTATTCAGTAAAACTTGTCATGTTTCTTTAATTTCTCTCATTCCCTGTTGTATCTCTATTACACTTCTTTAGGTGCTGATCTATGTTAGCTAGCTCAAATTTCACATATCAGTTTCTGTTATATGCCCACTGAAATCCTGATCCTAGAACTATCATCTTCTGATCAATTTGGTACTGTTGTAGGGCAGCTACTTATATTCCTAATAGTTCTAGAACAATACTATATCTTCCTATTTCTGTTATCAGATTTAGCTCAAATTTACAGATTATTTCTGTTTGTTTTCTAAACTGTTGAACTCAAAGTTTGGCTCTATTTTGAGCATTCTGTCCTAAGTTACAAAATTTTCTCTGCTTTGTCTTCCTGTTCTACAACCCTGTTGAGGATTAGTCTTTTGCTTGATTTTCTGGAAAAATTATATTATCAACATATTTCATCATAGTGCACTGGTTCTTCCATTGGAGGTATTGAACTCTAAAAACTCCAAGTTTCCTGTAAAAAAGTTATGTAATAGAAATTCAATGCACAAACTGTAGTGGGGGAAGAAATATTTTACTTGCAAAATTTTCTTTTCAGTGAATTTTTACTTGGATAAAAACTGCGCATGAGAAAAGGCAAGATGGAAGGGTCTTAGATTGTTTTCTTCTCCCATGATACTAAATTGGCAAAGAAATCAAATCTAAATTGAAGAAGGTTTATTTATTGGACTTGTGACAGTATGTATAATGATCGTTAATGCTCTCTATTGTTAGTTTTGTTAACTTATTCATTTTATATATTTTTTTCTCACATCCAGCTCAATGCAGTGGATCCTCTAGCCTGTGTTGATAAAGAAAGTACTGATATTATGATGTATTGTACTGGAGGCATCCGTTGTGATGTATATTCTACAATCCTAAGGTAATTATATAATTTAGCTTAGTCATAGTAAAATTCTGCCGAGCTTGGTTTCCAAATGATTTAGTTTGACAAGTTTGCCTTTTTCCAATAAACTTGCTACGTGATTTAACTGATAAATTCTTTAACATGTAAAAGAACTCTACTAAAACCAAAATGAATGCATATATGAAGCACTAATCATCATTGTTTAAGAACTTGGTTTTGAGCTTGGCTTTAAAACCATAATATTTCATGAAGCCACCAAAATATCTCGTGGAAGTTTCAAAATTTTTATAGAAATGTGGAAGCTTTCAGTGGAGGATTTCAAGGCCCACATGGTCAATTTAGGCCCTAAAACATCTAGGAAACCACATTATAGATCTTCTAAACATAGTGTAATCCTTATACTGAAAAAGATTTACACAACCAACACACCTATAGTTGTGATTTGACTTTAGACCTTATTTTGGAAGTATAGTATATGCTGTGTGTTACTGTATACATTCTCTAATATGGCCTATTCCATGCAAAATTTAATACTAGTACACATAGAACTTGATTAATACATGAAAATTTCATAATTATCAAATGTTATACATAATAAATGTTTAATTACTCAGAGTCAAAGTGCCAGGAGTAAAAAAATACAAGCCATTCACACCTATGCCATCTAGAGCAGCACATAAAAATGTTGAAGGCCAACCGCCAAGTATTTACCCTATTTTTTAGGAAAAGTTATGTTAACTTGAACAGTGAATCTTGCATAAATCCCCCGACAATGTGGCAAATCTTCATCTCCAATGCGGTTCTTCTACTTCCCAACAACTTGTTTCATGCTTTAAGGAATGATTTGGCCAAAAACCACAAATGATGCAGGTTTCCCAATGTAGATGGTGAACCTGCTGGAACTAGCCAAGTTGGTCAAAATTCAGCCATTTTGTTAGAAACATTGGTATTTGTTATAAAGCTTTAGTATTGTTACAGTTGAAATTTATCTTAAATGATAAGTGTTGTTGAAATTTTGCTGAAAGGATACATATGGACGAAATTTCAGTATTTTGGCATAACATCAGAATCTTGTATCCATCGGGTATTACACCATGTTCTGTTTCAACAAATGTTTACAGTTGAAATTTCTCTTAAATGATAAGTGTTGTTGAAATTTTACTGAAAGGATACATATGGACTAAATTTCAATATTTTGGCATAACATCAGAATCTTGTATCGTCGGGTATTACACCATTTTCTGTTTCAACAAATGTTTACAGTTGAAATTTCTCTTAAATGATAAGTTTTTTGGAAATTTTACTGAAAGGATACATATGGACGAAATTTCAGTATTTTGGCATAACATCAGAATGTTGTATCTGTTGGCTACTACACCATGTTCTGTTTCAACAAATGTTGAATAGTGAATGTTTATTATATGCGAAATTTTTCTTCATGATAAATGTTGTCGAATTCACCAAAGAGATACATATTGTCCAAGTTTCAGTATTTGGATACACCAAAATCTAAACTGAATTCTTGTATTCATTTAGTATGACACCATATTTTCATTTGAACAAATGTTCAAACTGAACTTGTAAGCCTACCAAACTATGCCATCTCAAAGGTAGACTATCTGACCGTTGTTTTTTCAAAGTTTATACAGTGCTCAAGGCTTAAGAGTGTACAAAGTGGCAATGCATTTAGTGGACCATGTTGAATGATCTCTAATCCCCATGATATTTTTTTTTTCTTCTTTTGATAAATAAGAGATTTTATTGTGGAGGAAAATTTCCCAGAGTAGCTGAGGTGGGTTTCCTGTAAAACATTTCTGGATTAGGTAGTCAGTTAAGCTGGCAATGCAGACAAAAGTAGGACTATATGCCAGCATTGATAGCGGATAGAACACTTATCCTATTGTAGCATAGGTTGTATTGATTTTATCAACAAAAAGTTGGTAAACTTCTTGGATTGCTAATACAATTTCTAATTCTTTTTTTATGGCAGACAAAAGGGCTTCCAAAACTTATACACATTGAAGGGTGGTGTCTCTCATTATCTCAAGACCGAAGGACCTGTTGAATGGGTTGGGAATTTGTTTGTTTTTGATTCTCGTCTTTCTCTCCCACCATCTACCTTCAAGCCTGAAGCTGTGGATAAAGCAAGCCAGCATCAACTGGTCTCTTTGGATAGTTCATTCCTAAGATGCTTCATCTGTGGGTTGCATCTTTGTGAACCAAGGCACCGAAATTGTGCAAATATAGACTGCAATCACCTTTTTTTGTAAGTGATCTTTTATTGGATTTTTACTTCTGAACTAAAGTTTGAGAACTCAATCTCGGAAGCCAACTTAGGAAGTAAGTTATTGTTATCTTTCATTGTCTCTAATTAATGAAGTTGCCACCACCACTTCTTGATAGCATACCAGACCTGCTTTTGGACAGGATTAGATTGATTGAAAGTCGCACCCAAGAGGGCACCTTGGCATCTTTGGTTTGAGAAAGCTGTGCCTAGCCTTTCTTCCCAGGCCCGAGCTCTAGAGTGGAGCTTTGTCTGAACCCTTTCACAAGAGTCAAGCAAAGAAAATTGAAATTCTATGATTTTAGGGTCGTAGCATTTCATTTTAGTTTAACTGGCAAATGAGTCAATCAAACCCTCTCTTTGTCTGTCAGTTAATAACAGAATTAGGAAGAGAATAAGAAGAGGAAACATTTAATTACGTTGGATATGGGACTAGGAACCATATTTAAATCACATAACTATTGGTTAAGTTGACTCAGCAAGCACAAAGGGTCAGGGTTAGCTGAACCTTTTCAGACTTCATTGCTAGACTGTCAAATAAGATAACAGGTAGTAATAAAGACAAAAAAAAACTTAGTCTGATAAGTTTTGTCCAAGATAATACAAGAAATAGATGAGACACATAGGTCCATTGTTGAGGGATGGGAGAACTTTTAACTGGAATTCCTGCATTAAGAACATGCCAAAAGATAATTTAAATTTAGGAAGAACTGTCAATTTCCACAAAAATACCGCCTTTTAGAGAGAGAAGAATCTAAACTAGAGTTAAAATTAGTAACAATTCTAGAAGAGAACTGACCATTTTTACTCAAAAGTACAAAAGCAACTGTCTTCATCAACAAAAGTTCGTATTCTAGACACAAGGACACCTGTCCAAGTAGGAACAACAGAATTAAGTAATTCTGATCCCAACTTAGATTGTAGGTTACAGATTTCACTCTTCTTGAATATTCCCCACCTTTCAAGAAGGGAAGAAGCCTCTGCCTATAAAATGATGGGAACCAAGGATCAGACCAGAAGGAAGAGTTGGGACCCATCAATCTTATGGACCGAATTTCTCGGGATTGACAGGTTTTAGGTTATATTCCCTAGAGTGATTTATAGAGCTGTTAGGAAAATATTTAACCTTAAAAAGCCTAGACAAAAAGTGTATCCTGGTTGCTTGAAAGTCGCCATCCCATTTTCAATAGCAAAGCTTGGTTGTGTTGCCTAGATGAGAACAAACCATACTACCTAATTAAAAAGGCTTGCAAATTTTATCCATTTAATAAGATGCATCTTATGAGCTTTGTCAAAACATAACCAATCCAGAACCATGATGAGATTTTAGTAAATGAATATCACAAATCTGCTCAGGGAACATAAAAGACGGACTTGGTATAAAGCAATGGAAGCCAATACTGATTGTATAAGAACTCACCTACCAGATAAGAAAGTGAATTGGCCTTCGAACCAGCAAGTTTCAACTGAATGCTGACAAATGGGATGAAAAATCTGAAATTAGATCAGGATGGACTAGGCCTAGTCCCCAGGTAAATAGAGGCAGGCATATCTCTGATGTCCCAAATAGAACAAAATAGGGATTGACTAGATTCAGGGACATTACTGCTTAAATGGAAATATGAAATCTCTGGAGCGGTTCTCGAAATTTTTATATCCTTGTAGCAATGAAATCATGGTAGGCAAGTAGAAGCTGAGATAGCCACTGTGACCCAATCAACCATCTTGGTTTGCCTAGAGCCTTGACAACCATGTTTTAGATTACTTTCCAAATGCATCAGTTGTTATTTTTGGCCAAGACCCAATTGTCGTGACCTGCCTACATGTTCAGCATGAGAAAGGATATGCAGAGCTTAGGCGTTGTATCTAGTATGGTGTCAACTAGAGCTGATTGGAAGGTAAGGATCCATGTAGCCAACCCCATTTAGTTTGGAAAAGGCTTGTTGTTGATGATGTTACTACATGTTGAGCATTCACACTAATTCATTGTCACCAATAACCCTGTCCTGTTAGAAGTAAAAGGCAACAAAACAGACTGGATTCTTCCAAATTTCATGTAGACTTGAGTTGGTGTATTAGCTTTATTGAGTGCTGGTGAATTGTTTCTTTTCCTGATGCATGGAATTTCTTTCTATGCTATATCTACTACAGATGTTGTGTGAACTGTGTGAAAGAGCTACGAGGATGTTGTTCTTTGGATTGCGCATCTGCACCTCGACTTAGACCTGTTTTACCTGGTCATCAGAGATATGAAAAGTGGCATATTTATCGTGAGCTACAGTTGCAAGCAAGCAGCTAGTCTATTCTCCTGATTGTGGATGAGCATACTTCTGAAATTTGTAATCCATGATTCTCATCTTATGGAAACATGAGAAAATTCTCCGCCTTATGGGTTGGAATAATGGATGCTGGATACTTAAGGTAACAATACCCATTTCTGATTTCTCCCTCAGAAAATCTGGACACAATGAAGCATCTAACAACTTGTCAATGCACCTGTCTTGCCTCAAGTAAATGAAACTTTCCTTGCTCATCTCAACACATTTTAACTGGTTCTTAGCTGATCAAGCATGCATCCTTCTTTATAGAGGCTGGTAAAACAACCTGAAAAGCAGAACATCTCCAAATATGAGAATTGGTGATAGAAAGTAAAGTTTGGAGATCATCATCAGCTTCAGTACTTGGTTGAGCTTGGTAACTATTTATTGTGGAAATCCGAGAAAAAATCTCCAAATAACTTGTAATCATAGTTTTGTTCTCACAGTAACCTTCTTGCTACTGCCTTTTCCATACCCAGTCAGTTCCATCACCAAGTTCAACCTCTTTAGAAGTGTTATCTTGAATCCATAATCCAACAATCTTAGTTGCTAGATCTCCTAGCAAGCAGGTTTGTATTTGGTTTATGATTTCTTTCAAATGAACCCTGCTCTTTTTTTGTTCTAATCAAAACCCATATGAGATTCAATTTCCCCAGCATCTCCAGATAAAGTTAAACCATCTGTATCATGAGTTGTGTTTGTTTAAACAAATACCCACCAATTTATATTAGGGAAAAGGATAGTCACCTCCTTTGGTCAAATGAAATTTAGATTAGAACCTCTCATAATCTCTTCAGAATATTGCAGGTGGTTCCTCCCCTGCATCTTCATATTATATGGAACTTGAAATCAAGCTTTCTCCCATTCCCTATGGTTCCCTAGTTCCATGCATTCCACCACCTTATTAAGGTGCAACAATATACCTCTCGCCATCCTAAATCATGGTTGGCCTGATCTGTCTTCATCATTAAATATAAATATTTAGAAGGAAAGTAAAAATACTTTAATTTCTTATCCTGCCACTCTTAAGAAAATAATTGACTTTTTATTCATTTAATTGTAATGAATAAATTAATCCTTATTCTAATCAGAAAGGATACTATCACACCCACAGACACAGGTAACTCTTAATTAATTTACTCAGCTAAATTTTGGAATATTCATTTTATTCTTAAAAGTATTCTACTTAATTATAGATTTATTTAAATATTGTTTATTGTGAATTTTGTTGATGGTATAACAACCCAGTTCCTTGTCATGATCAAATTCAAGAATTTGATTTGTTCTATTTTTTGACTTCTAAAGATGAATATTATTGATTCCTTTTGCAAATGAAATATGTGAATCTGTGATCACATCAAATTATTTATAGAGTTGCTTGGCTCTTATAAAATTACACGTTAAAGCTTATTTGACTTAACAAATATGGGCATCATTTTTGAAATATTCTTACAAACAAAAACATATTATGGAATATTCATAGAAATAATGTCTTAACCTGAACCAACAATTCAAATAAAAAATAGAAATAAGATTGAAAAAAAGGTTGAGGCATGGATAAAAATTAGTGCTAATAACCAATCTTAAAATTATTCCAAAATTTTTAAAAAATCATTTTTTTTATCAATTCAATGTTAAAGATCAGCTTTTAAGGTTTTATTGCAAGTTTTACATGATTTTAGTATTAAGCAAGAAGTCAAAGAAAATGACTGTATTATCATTTCCTAAAAAGCCCTCCGTCATTAGACTTGATGTGCACGAATATAATTTAATATTTCTTAAATCCAATAATATAATATTAAGAGTTACATTCCTGAGAAAAATATGTGACAACAGCAACAGCAACTGATAGTTTCTTCAGTTTTCCACGTTCACTGGTACAGATGAATCTCCAGTTCTAAATTCCTCACCCTTGGCTGCTATGGATTGCAAGTATAGAGAAAAACCAAAAGGAAAAAAGACTACCAAGACTTCAAGAATGCAACTGTACAGAAGGGAAACAAGAAAAATTTCCTCCTACTTTTCTTCTTTCATATGAGAATCACCATTTTTATCCCAAAAATAAGATCTGTTTTCTTCTTCTGTATATCAGATAAACCCCCATCTATCAAAAAAAAAAAAGGGTCTCCATTGAGCTTCAGCTTCAAATTTCTCCAAGTTATCAACTAACCCTATTCATCCGCACTATGTGATTATGTAACCGAGACACATCAGATTGCCTTATGGGTTTCAGCAAGAAATCCTCAGCTCCTTCTTCCAGGCATCTGTTCAAACAATTTTTCAGAGATCAGAAATGATGGACAAAACCTTTTCGTTTCTTCCTTTCATTTTCTAAAATTAACTCAGTTTTAATAGCCTTCTTTACCTGTTGATTCTGGTAGGAACATTCTCAGAAGACATAATAAAAACTGGGATTTCCCTCAGAGTTGATGATTCCTGCAACAAACCCAAAAACTCACCATGAGTAATCTAAACAAACACAAACAAAGGATCACAAGGACTCGTACAAATAAAATATTTTCTTGTTACCTTTACTATCTTGAGAAGATCATATCCTGTCATCTCTGGCATGCAATAATCAGTGATTATCATGTTCACCTTTGGCTCCTGCAAATCCCACCAATTAAGACACATTGCCTCCCAAAATCACCTCCAAGATCCCAGATCAAAACACAAAAGATAAGAAATGATACTAAAATCTTTAAAACAAATTACCTGACAATGTGAACTGTTTCTTCCCAGACCCAGAAGCTCCAATGCTCTTTTGGCACTGTCAGCAGTAGTCACTGCACCCATAACAAACATGGCAAAATAGAGCATCAGATGAGCTCTCATATATGGCTGTACTTTACAGAAACCCAGATAAAGAAAGAGAGATAGAGACCCATTATTACTCACCTTTAAAGGAAGAACTCCTAAGCAATCTCTCAACCAACTTCCTATCAACAAGACTATCATCAACTGCAAGTACATGTAGTTTCTCTCCAGATGTTGAACTAGACATTTTTGTCAACTTTCACTCAAATATGAAGAATACCCAAGAGGATGAAATACCAATGAACTTCTATTATGGGTCCTTCGAGTCTTCAGATCAGAGAGTTCGGATACAAGAAGAATAAAAATACAGGCTACCCACTTCGCATCCTGGGCTGCTTTAATAGGGACAAAGCTTGATATCCTTGACGTACTGTTCCTGCATAAAATCTGTACTTTTTTGGAAAACCTTAGAATCGAATCTGAACAGTAGAACAGCTCAAGAACCAATGTCCAGAAAATTTGATCTGATTCGGCTCACAGATCTTTCGGGCGTGACGAATCTCTCCGGCAGCAGATGGACAGACAGACAGGCAGATTCGAGAGAGAGTTGGGTTTTTGATTTTTGATTTTTGATTTTTTCCGAGTGAGAGTTAAAGAAGGAGAAGAGACAGAAAGAGTAGATCAGTAGATGACAATATGACATGAAATAATAAGGGAAGGAGCGGTGATAAAAGTCAATGGATGAACTGACGGAAAGGGTCACAGTCATTAATTTACAAGATCTTCTGCAGATGGTACCGAGAAGATGATATCTTCATCGTTTCCTAGAAATATCGATTCTCGCGATATCTGACCATTCACAGAATATAGAATATATTCAAATTTCTTTTCTTGTTTACTTTGTAGTTTTTTTTCCAAGTGGATTACCCAAATGGGAATCTTTCCAGATTCGCCTTTCCCAGCTTATCCAGTTTCAGCCCTTTTCTCTTCGTTGAGATCTAAATCAGGTTTAGGTAAAAAAAGCCTACTTACTTATCCTGGAAAAGAAAGAAAGTATATTTATTCTATGAGTTCTAACATGAGGAAATGAGATAGCTTTCATCCGATAATATAAATCCACCTAGGGCTTATAGAGAGACCAAATCATATTTTAGCTGGAGGTGGAAAGTTTCGGTGACACAAATCAAAGTAAAAGGAAAGTCATATCCGATTTACCTTTGTATCTAATCAAGGAATGTCTAGAGATATATGATAGCACTTGATATGCATTCGATATATTTACATTTTTTAATTTCATGTAATGTGATTAAACAAGGAAAAAATATCGGATTGTGTTGGGACAAACTAATGCCTAAGTTCTAATGTGAATTGGGGAGAAAAAGTTGTAAAGAGTCGAGTTAGGGAGTAAGATTTCAATGGAATAACTAGCTGAGAAAGCAAAGAAATTATAAGGCTATTGAAAACGAGACGGTTGAAATCGAAATTTCGACCATTGGCAGCACATTAAATGCGCAACACTAAAGTTTAACCATGAATTAGGTATGACTTCTGAAAACATTGGCCTTGGTCTAAACACCTTAACCTATAGGCTACACCAGATGGAAGGGCGAGCTAATCCTCATCCATATTCTCTATTGAGTCGGTTGGATCTGGAATTTGACTATCATTTCTGGTTTTCTTTTCAAACACTTTATTGGATTGGCTGTGAAATTGAGAAGAGTTGGCGGTGGCTATCATCTTTGAGCGCTAACAGAGATGAAATATTTCATGTTGCCTTGACTCTGCTGATCCCTAAGAATTTGGCGAAGTAGTTTGATTGCTGGATGCATTACCACGCTTTACTTACTCTAAAGGGCATGGTAGTTGTTGCTTGGCAACTTACTCTAAAGGGTCGTGGCCCACGACTGTAACAATTGAATTGGATTCTTTGCTCCCATGCCTTTCTTGGGCAGACCAACCCAACTGGCGATGTTAGACAAGTTTTTCTTCATTTTTAAAGCATGAAGCGGAATTGTGGAACTACAGGGATGAAATAAAAAGTGTTTCTTATGATTACGCCCAACAACCCACTTGAGCAATTTGCCATTCTCCCATTGATTCCTATGAATATAGGAAACTTGTATTTCTCATTCACAAATCCATCTCTATCTATGCTGCTAACTCTTAGTTTGGTCCTAGTTTTGGTTCATTTGTGACTAAAAAGGGAGGGGGAAACTCAGTACCTAATGTGCCAAACTAAGCAAGGGATGCCCTAGCTCCCAACTCATCTGGAGAATGAATTGGGCCCATGTGTTGATGATCTACTAGTTGGTTCAAGATTTAGGTGATTCACCCCATTTAACTAGTGTCGAAATCAGTCGGGAATCTGAAATGACGGTACATCACAAGCCACCATACCTCCAGAGGCTCTGCTTTACCGTAGATCCAACTCTGGTCCCTGCCGAACCCCTCTCATTGACCCATCCTCTTTGATTCTGATTGTGGAGCTAGGAGCTAATTGCTGGAAGAGGCTTTCCCATGGGCTAGAAGAGTAGTTGCGTCTTCACTCTCTGGAAGCCGATTTAGATATCGAATCGTATCTCTTGTAGAGAGGTGCAGAAGCTCCCCCTTTGACTCAGGGTGGCATTCCACCACTTCGACGGATGCGGATGCAGTTCCCTCATCGTGAAAGAAGTAATTCAAGGGAAGCCCTCGGTCAAACCGCGTTCGTTGTTGCCTATATAGCTTTGGTTAGCAGAGATGACTCAATGCATTCTAGGCACAGATCATTGGTATTGGATGTATCATTAGGGTTATGCCAAGTCAAATCTACTCCACTGTTTTTCCATTGTAGAAAAGAGATCTCTTACTCCCACTTTCAACGGAACTTGCAAGGCTTACTTGTCAGTCCAGCAATTGCTGGTTGGGCTAAACCCACCTCAACAAGGCTATAGGATTGTGTTAAGCTGAATTAAGTTAAACACTCAATCACGACCCTAATCTTAACCACTCAAGTAATAAAACATCACATAATTCCTTATTATTGAAATGCTTTTACTAAATGTAACCTACAAGAAGGTAGGGTTAATAGTAAACGTTTAACCTTGACTCGACACCTGACCTTAATTTGGGTCACCACTGAATCGAAAAAACCCACCTTCAAAACCAGAAATTTTGAACCCGAACCATATTCAACCTCAGAGTGGGGGGCTAAGTTGGATTTGGGCGACAGGCCAAGTGTGAACCAAATGTGTTTTTTTTTACCAAAAAAAAATTTCAGGGCCAAATTTGTAATTCTATTTTATTTTATTTATTTATAAATATAAATAATTCAATAAAACGCGAGAAATTTAAAATCTCACGATTTGATGGTGTCGTAGGCTCGTAGCAGGGTAAAAAGATGACGTTTCGTTGATGTGACGACGTCAACGTCAACTCCTTCCGTCGTTTTCCGTCTGCTTTGTTTGGTACTTTCCTCTCCACTCCAATTCTCGACCTCGTGGAACCAAATATACGTCGTCAGCCGTCCGATTAGATACCCGATCTTACAGCCTGTCCTTATCTTGAGATCTGTCCACGTCAGATCACAAGAAGATCTTCTATCCCCATGTGGGTCCCACCAAGTCAAATTCTAAAACAAAAAAAAAAAAAAAAAAAAACAATTTCTTTCTAATTAATTTTCTATTTCCGGAAATGATGTGTGGGTTCATGTTCATCCCCCCTTGCTTTTTCTGGTCTTCTTCGCAGGGAACAGAGATTCCTAAAAGCGTTATAGGATTTTCACCCGCCTTAAAACCAATAACATTATGACACCTGGCCATTTTAATAATAAAATTCTTTCAGTTTTTCATCACATGCCAATAATATGGAATCCACTGTTTTAGATTCCGTTTTGCTCACATCCAACATACTTAGAATAATTTCTGAATCTCTCTATCATTCCTAAGGGTTGGTTGTTGCCTCATCAGTTGTTGATCTAAACAAATATACAAATCTACCCCAGTTTCGGTAAAACATCATCTGCTGTGCACAGTTCTCTACCAAATTATAGACCGGAAAAACAAAAAAACTATAAGGCTATTTTGAACTTTTCAAATTTGAAATCAAACTTTAAATCTCAGCCAATGATTTGGTATAAAAATGTATTGCTGTGAACAATAGAGGATTTTTTTCCCCATAATTTCTACTAACATATCCAACAACAACATTTTCCTATGTGACAATCCTAAATATTTTCAATTCAATTCAAGAAAGTCGTTGTGCAATAAACTATAATACATGTATGGTGGGTAATTTAGTATGATTAGGAAATGAAATGATTATTTGATGTCAACCTATATAGTATGATTATGTTCAATGTCAACCCTTCACAAGAGTTTGACATTGTAGATTTTCAAGGCACCTAATGATATAAACAAAATATATTTTTCTCTTGTTTTTTTTAATCTCCACCTCATAGTCAACCTATAATTAAGAACATTAATTGATAAAAACCCATGGTTATTAAACATGAAAGAATCATACGACTTAGTGAAATTGCTTATGAAAGATTTGAAAGTGAAGCAAGTAAAACCATCTGGATTGAGTCAACTATATGTTTTAATTAACAAAAATGTCTTTGGTTTAACATGTAACCAACTATTCTTTGAACTATATCATGTTGGATTCCAACTCTTATTTGTCTCGTCTCCCCTCTCATATTATAAGCATAAATTGATCTAGTTGTAGGTTTTTCATGAGACATGGCATCGTTAACACATCATCTCAAGGTCTTGAAGGTACCAATACTTGATCCTTGGTCTCCAAGAAGAACAATTAATTTGAACACATATCATCTATGCATCTCATATGATTTTATAAGATCGGATATATTGTTAGGATATCTAACTAAATATGTCATTTTCTCTCCTCTCTTTCAAGGGAGGGAAAGAAAAAAATGTCCACACATTAAATCGCTAGCTTACGTAAAATGCGAGGCATGCCCAACTCCATCTCTAATTCTGTAGTCGGGTTTACAAGTTTTGTAGGTTAAAGCATATCATCTGCTAATATGGAGGGCTAAAAATGACTTACTTTTCGAGAATCAACTTGTTCTTGAGAAGATTTGATTACATCTGCCTCAAAAAGATTTGAAGAATTCTCCAGAATGTCTTTGCCATGAGAGAAAAACTTGTATTCTTTTAATCAATAGTTCTAAGATACCATAACTTCATGAACATTCTTGATTTATGCTTTTCAGATTTTCTTTGAATCCTCTGTTGACACATAGAATGTCATAGGAACCTAAAAATTTAATCACATTCAGAGAAGAATGTGGATAACATGCCGACCAAATTTAGATCCACTAATCAGGGCTAACCCACATTACCTAACTTAAATTATGAACTATAAGACTAATAATTAAATCAAGTTGGTTATAATTTATAAGTTAAATGTGACCCAACTAGGATCTTAGATGCTAACAGCAATATCCACAAATTCAAATACAGATAACAGCTCTCAAGATTCACCAGAGCTGTCAAGATTCAACTAATTGTTTCTTTTGACACCATGGACAAACTTAGACATTAAGTTGTTTTCATTGTTCCCTAGGGTTTCTACTCTGCATGAAGATATGGGGACCAATGGCCGGTGCAATAACACCAGCAACTTTTCAGCATTTCGAGGGTTAAGCTTAAAAAAAAATGAAGAAAAATATCATTGTCATATGGAGATGAGCTGATTAACATTGGGGATTAATTCTTAATCTGCCGGTTGGATTCTAATACCAATAGGATCTATAGGTTAGGGACCATTCTTAAAATAAATTAACAGAAAGACATGAGATGGCCAGCTTTGATTTATGACCATACTTCAGAAATCTAGGTTAGAGTGAAGAGTTAGGAGAGATTTGCTTTCTTGAAGTCGAACTTGGACAGAATACATGTCAGGTTCAAACAATGAATTAAATAACCAGAATTTGACATCGATCCAAAGGATAGCAGGACCAAATCTGGCCCAAGACAAATATAAGCTTCACACATGCACAGGAAGCCAAGTTTGGTAAAAGCAAACTTCTTGAACCTTTCCTCTGTGACTACAAAAAATAAAGTTCTATTCATCACCATTTATCTTTTGTGCGATCTTCACAACCAAGTTGTTTTTCCTAAATCAAACCCTAAACACTCAAAGATTCTTGATAACGTTTCTTCGTGGATCAATGCCTTTGTGTGTTTGATCTGGTTGGTCCTTTGCATTCACTCCCTATGATTAACCTGCCTATGCCATTGAGGTACCTAGTCTTACCAATGGCATTGCAGAGGTTTGTGCTATGTCAATGCTTGCTGAAGTTTTAGATGAGGGCACCTGTGAGGTTACTTAGGCCTCTATCCTATAATTGGTTTGTTTTTTATGAGCATAATTTGGTGGAGTAGGATAAAGAATGAAAACCATGGCCACAGGGCCACAGGCTTCAAGGAGCAAGGATGTTAGGGGTTAGAACATAAAGATCTGAACAAAAGTGGAGCAGTTGATCAAGCTTTGCTTGAACTCAGGCCAATATGTGACCATGGTCTCTTTTTTACACCTCATCTGGACCATGCAACCGATCCTGAATCTGTTTGTATTGGCATCGGTATAAGCTGGTATTGGTATCAATATAGGCAAGATGCAAAACCAATATCGTATCACAGTGCTGGGATTCACACTGTAAAAATGCAGGAAAGATAAAGGAGAGGAGAACATGGTTTAAGGTATCAGTAGAGTATTATTCATATTGGCCGATATGTATCGATTTTGCATATTAACAATGTGAATACCGTACTGCTACCATGTTGGTCGCACGATATGGGTAAGCGGTAATAAAATCCAGAATTCCATTTTTCAGGGAATATTAAGGGCACATCTGTCCGATACATAACCACCAATACTACTTCCTTTGGGTCAACAATACTCACTTTGATACCATACAGTAAAACCATGCAAGAAAATTGAAGATGAGAAGAAGGCCAAACAGTATGAGCTCTATTCATCAGTTTGAAGTCCAAGCTAACAGGAACCAAGTCTAAATTTAGCAACCAATTTCAGCAGAGATAGAAGAGTTTTAGAAGGAAATAGTTACCAGTGTTGGTTTTTCTCTTTCTTTCTTTTTTGTTGGGGTGTGGGGGGTAGTCACCATTGTTGGTTTTTCAGTCGCTATAAAAAATTTAGAAAATTACTCACCCCAAAATGGACCTTAAAACACCCCTTTATGTTTAAACCACCCATTTTCTGTCTTTTTTTTTTTTTTTTTGTTTGTTCCCAATCCTTTGCTTCCCCGTGCCTTTCCCTTGATCCGCCTCTTTGGCTCCTCTTTCTTCCTTCCGGTTTCCGCTCTCCTCTCCCTCCTCTCCGTTCTTCCTCCTTCGTTCCTCTTTCTTTTTTCTGTTCTCTTTGTTCGTTCTGGCCTCTTCTTCGTCTCTCTTTGCTTGCTCTTCTCGGCCGGTCTCGTCCTTGGGCCTTCCCTTCCTGTTTTGTTTTGCTTTCCTCGTTGGTTCTCTTCTTCTCCCCTCTTTCCTCCTCCGGCCCCTCCTTTTCCCTTTCTGCGTGTTTCTTGTTTCTTGCCCCCTTCCGCTGCCCGTTTTCCCTGTTCCCGTTATGTGCTTCCTCGGTTCCTCTTCCCCTTTTGCGGGTCCTTCAACTCATTGGGCTCTGCTTGCTCCTTGTTCTGTTCCCTCCTCTGCCCTTCCCCGTTTTGCGCGTTCCTCCCCCTGGTTCTCTCTCTTCTGCGTCCATTTCTGTTTTGGTTTGTCGGTGTTCTTCTTTCTCTTTGGGTCCGGTGGTGTTTTGTGCCCTTTGTGTGGTGTTTGCTGTCTTACCAAGGAGATTCGGGCTGGGTATTAGGGAGCTGTGCCAAAATATAGAAAGAAAACAATGGGATGACTTGGTTGGAAGCAATCTTCAAGCCATTTCGTGGAGGATTTTCACACCCTTCTTCTTTCATTTCAATTCTTGATTTTTCACTTTGTACAAGGAGCGAGAGGAAGGACATGAATGATAATTTGAGAGGCTCTAGTCCCATGTCGCACCTCTATTGCCAATTTCAGATTTGAACGCATTTCAGCGCTTAATGCTTCATCTTCTGTTATTGGCGATTGAAACCATCCGAAATAGAAAATTTCCAACCATGGAAAGGTCCCGTATACTCCCTCGCCTTTGTGGGGTTCGTTGTTCTTCTCGCGCCTCATTCACTCGGAGTAATCGATGAATCAATCCCGCTCCTCTATATCTTATCTCCGTGCTCATCGTTTATTACACTACTCTTTTGGTTCTCCACCTTTGGCTTAGAGATGTCTATTATATCCTCAATTTGTATTTTAACCTGCGTCGACTCCGGCTCTCCACCCGGTGTTGTGGGGCGGGTAGAGATGATCTGGTTTTTTCGAGAGTCAACGGAGAAAGTAGGGAAAGATTTCCTGGTATTTCGGGTGTTCGTTTGTTGCGGGTGTTCCCTTCCTTAGAAAAACACAAGCAAAAGAAGATGTCCATGGAAGAAAACGGTTGAACGGTTGTGCACAGGGTTTTAAGTCTTTTTTTTTTTTTTTTATTTTTATTTTTTTGGGATGAATAAGTAAGATTTCTTGGAGAATAAGTCAAGGGTATAATAGTCTTTGCAATAATATAACTAACCATTCTAACAGAATAGGACTTATGTGTTTTTTAAATATAAAGTGGGGTGTCAGTGCTTTAAGGCTTCCATTTTGGGGTGCCAGTCCAATTTGCTCAAAAATTAAAAATGCAATCAACATCCCAATCAAGATTCAGCTTCTGAATAAAAGTACTGTTATTTCTAAGTAGTTCAATTTATTTGTCTTCTCCATCTCGGTCTGATTAAGTTTCAGCCTCTAGTCACATATGATACTTCCCTTCCCTTACCACTGCTCCTATTTTCTTGCTTCTCATCTCTCATTTCTATTCCAAGCAACTCCAACCAGTTACACTGCAGTTCCTCCTCCCCAGTTGCAGCATCCTAGCTCAGGTAGTAATCCTTGCTATTAGCTCATAGTATGAACGGGAAACTACACTAAAGATCCAATAAAATAATGTATCCCTTGTTATCCCTTAGTTATTATGGCCACCTATGGCATGGTTATGTCTCTGTTAGTCTGTTTGATTGAAAATTCAACGGAATTACGATAAGTGATTTTCCAGTACCTGATTTAACTGTCTCATGTTTTGTCAACTTCTTAGATTTCTAAAATAAACCCCCCACCCCACCCCCAAAGAAAAAAGGAAAGAAAATCCACCAGGAAAACTGGATTTCCTTTAATACTGCATCAAATTTCTCCAATCTGATCCTGGTTTCAACTGTGTTCCAGCCTCTGATCTTCTCGATTCTATTCTTGACCCTGGAATGTTGTTGTCACGGCATCTAGGAGCCAAGGCATCCTAGGGGGTAATGAAAATTAAGGCAACACCAGCTAGGCGACAATGCAACACTCAGCCTTAGGTGCCAGTGTAGTGCCCGCCATCCAATGTCGCCTTACCCCAACTAAGGGGTTGGCTACAAGGACCCTTGAAATCAATAGCCGCTCTACTTACATATAAATTGTTGTCACAAAGAAATTCAATAATTGCCATAATTTACATTTCTACTAACTGCTTCTAGATGGTAACACTAAAACTTTTCTATTAGCTATAATGTCTTATATTCACATGACATTGCCTATGAGCTATAAAGAAACTACATCACAACCAGTGGTTGGATATTACCCAAGAATAGACCGTCTCCAAGCAGGCAAAATCCCCCTTAGATACAGCCAGCAACAAAATAAACTTTGACGAGATTCTTGTAGCCACCAAATCCCATAAAGCTCAGAAAGCTCCCGGCCCTGTTTGCTTTAGCTACGGCTTTTTCCTTGCTGCCTTGGACATTATTGAAAATGATCTTGTCAAGGCAACTGGTAGTAACTTCTCACCAAATATTAGACATATCCATCCAACATTGGTATCCCTTCTTCCCAGCATGATGGGCTGACAGCCACGTGCTGCTTATTGATGCTCTAGTTCGCCATATCAGGCTGATTTTAACCCTGTATGAATAGTCTAATGTCACGAAATTGTTAGGGGGATACTATAGCAAGAACTATCTGACTTCTGTTCTTCCTAAGTTGGACATCTACAAGGCTTCAACTCCATCAGATGCAATAATATTGACCAATTTCTTCATATGATTGACTTTTCACCAAATATCATCCAATGAATTAATTGTTGCATATCATGATTAACATCTGTTCATTTCTCTATTTTCATCACTGCTCCCCACGAGGATTCTTTGAATCAAAGTTAAGGATTCACCAGGCTCTCCCTGCTTTTCTCTACTGCCATGGAGGGCCTCTCCAGATTTCTGCCGGCTAAAACTGAGGCAAAAGCTATTCAACCAATCCCCAAATGGAAGGCTTTGAAGACCAATCATTTTTCTTTTGCTAAAGATCCTATGATCTCTACCAAAGGCCTTCCTTTGCTAACAATTTCAAAAGCACTAAATTTTTTCTCTGCAATGCCTAGCCTCTCCATTAATCCAAAAAATCCCTGCCTTTCTTTCCCTGGAGAGCTTTCAAAAATGCATAAGCACTATTGATTGGTAATTTAAGGTTGCCTAAAGAATTCTTCAAGTTGCATTCTCAGGTCTGCGATTAATTTCCCAGTACCATCTCTTCCAAGAATTTGTACGTCTTCTATTGTTAGGAAATCACAAGATAAGACTACATCCCATGAATCTGGTTAGGATTTGTCTTCCAGAAGATAAGGGTCACCATGGATTTTGTAGGGTCAAGGGATCCAGTATTCTCAGCATAATAAAGCTCATCTGAATACTGATGAAAAGAACAGCATTTGGGCTGACGGTGTGTGTTACAGATTACCTCAAATCTGACTCCATTTGGACTACCTCATGCCCCATGGATGCTTCCTAAACCCAGACAAAGATTCTAAAATATAGACATCTTCAAATTCCATCCAGACATTTATTGACAACGGATCTGGCATACTGATGGTGTAATCATTTCTAAGTATGATGATGGCTCTGCTAGGCTTACCAAGTTCTTCTTCATGATGCTTCTTGGATTCCTGGACCTAATAAGTCTCACAATCTCATCCAAATTTGGAGAAAGCTTTCTAGTAATCTAGACTCCCAGAGGTGGTGAAGATCAGGTTTAGTGGGTTGCTAATTCTTTTCAAAGATTATCCTCTTCTTCAACTAAAAATTTGGTGAGATCCAAACCCCCTAAGATTCCCTAGCATAGGCTAGTTTGGTATAGCTCTAAGCCTCTAACAAACTTGAGAGCTATGTCTAATCTGCTATCCTCCCACGAGTTTCTTCTTCAAAGAAAAGTGACAGTCCCTAATCTTATCATTATTGTAACACCTTGGACTGTGTAGGTCATCCTTTCTTCTCCTTTCTTGTCTCCAATTCTGTCTGGAAATGTATTCTTAGTAAGTAATGGTCTCCAACCCCAGAGCTAGCATTTGTTTTCATTGAGAACAGATGTGGATCTTGAAAACCTTTAATGGCAAATTATCTCATGACACTTTTTGAATCTGACTTTTAGTGTTATGATTTATCATATTTCATGGAAGAGAAATAAAAGAAGATCCTATCTTGTAGTGAGTTCTCGAACAAATATGGTAAGCCATCGAGATAAGAAGCAGAATTCTCCCCAATTGTTTTGTGTCCTCAGATACTATTAGAAATAGGCATCTCACCCAGTCTTGGGATCTTCCTTCTAGTCCACTCCCTTACACCCGCCCCCCCCCCCCCCCCCCTGCTCCACCAAAAAAAGCTCCTCTTGTTTTATTGTATCATCCTTTTGGTAGTTGTCATGTTTCAGTTGTGTGTGATGCCGCTGCTTTCTAGCCTTTCTAGCTGATGTGTTGTATTTGTTTTCTGTTCTAGTACAATCTTTCATTCATCCATAAAATAGAAAAGGCACAAGAGTAGTCCGAAGTGACTACCATAACTTATGCAGACCGACCATTTGTATAACATTGTCCACAGTATTGATCTCTATCATCTTCAACTAAGTATTGACATTCATCCACAGCATCAAATTGAAAAGAATTTCAACATAAGATCATTGGAATCAACAAAACAATTAATAAAGGACATAGTTAATAGTTCAACACATTGGATTCCACATATTGTCTCACATGATGAGCTATCTGAGACTCACGGATAAAGATAGCTTCAAAATAATGATCCACAATTTCACATACGAACAAGGTCGAGTAGAAATATTTACACATCACGTTTTAAGGAAAGCATAAACGACGCTAACCCATCCACCTTCAAACCACTTCTTTGGCCGGAACAGCAATTGGGTCGTCAGGGATCTTAACATATCCCACCTTCTTCACATCATTGTCGCTGAAATATTCACTGTCATCAACATCTTCATCTTCCCACTCACAATTATCGAAATCAAACCTGTTGGTGACAAGAGACCAAGCCAAGTACATGGTAGCAGAAGTCAGAGCACCACAGCCGACACCGAAGAGTAAAGAGACCACAACGCTAACAATGTCCTTGCTTCGGTCACGAAGGGAGCTGATACCGAAAGAAGCAAGAGGGTTCGAAGGACGAACGATTTCAGTCTTGACAACATCATCATCGCTGTGGGAATACTGAATTGGGAGTGGGACATCGGGGCGATCATCATGGCCAATGAAATCGATGGGTTTTGGGTTGAATTCCCTGACAATGCGGAAGATGGTGAAGAAAGCAGAGGGATTTAGGTCATTAGGGTTTTGGAATTGTGGCGAGTTGTCGGAAGAAATGGTGTAGGAGATGAAAAGGGTATTGCAAGGGTGAAAGTGAACGCCTGGCCTTGCGTTGGCTCCAATGGCGGTGACACTCAAAACGATTGAGGCGATAAGGAAGAGACGAACTGGGGACGCCATTGGAGGGGATTTGGGGGATTAGATTCTCTCTACTACACCTTCACGCTCAATCCTTTATCAGTGATACTCTTCTTCTATTTTTTTCGTTTCTTTTTAACCTATTAGACTTTTTAGGGTTTTAATTTGTAACTCGAACCGGCCCGAACTGTACTTTAATGTGTCGTGTTTGGGCTAAGGGTGACAGAGCCCCCACCAACTCGAGACCTAATCACAACCCCCGTTATTACTTGTTTTGTAAGTTTACATTAAATACTATTTAAATCATTATATTGTCATTTGTTATAGACAATTAAAAATTTTGAGCATTAATTCAAATATCAAATAGTTATTCTACTATTCTTTTTTTTTATATAAGAAAAAAAAAATTCATTCATTAGTGGGAATTGTTAAAGTTACATTTTTGTGAGAGATTTGTGTCTCTCACTTCAAAATGAGGTGGGGTCAGTTCTAACATCCATTTTTCTAGAAGCTGAGATATGATATTACAAGTTATGATGTTCTTAGTTTATCCAAAAAAGAAAAGAAAAAAAGAAAAAGAAAAAATGATGTTCTCTTTTTCAAAAAGTTTCAGTCATTGGAGGGATCAAATTCAAGGACCAATGGTGGATTAGTAGAGTGGTTAAAAGCTCAACCTCCACAGGAGGTCTTGGGTTCACATCTATCTGGCTGAACCTATATTAGTAATATTCCCCCCACCCTATGTATAAATTCTTTTGCTTAAAAAAAAAAAAAGAAAAAAACATGGCTTGGAATTCTTCTTTGCAACACTAGATTTCTTTGATATTTATGCCCATGTCCTTTGCCTTGTCCAATCCTTCTATGATGCCTTGTGCCATTGCTTCTTTCATTGTTTCAGAGTGTTTTCCTATTTTAAAAACGGTCCACCTTGTTTAGAAGTTCATTAAGTAACCTTATATACAATAAAGTTGGTGAGCAAAAAGATTTTACATAATTACATATGCAAGCAAAAAGATTTTACATAATTACATATGCTGGGGCGGACTTATAGTGGCGCTGGGGCAATGCCCCATTTTAAAAAAAATTATATATATTTTGCGTGTTGTTGTTTTTTAATTTAGCTAAGGCTTTTCTTGTTGTTTTAATAGAGAAGTCACCATTAGTCGATATTAAAGATAACCAAACATCATTCTATTCCTTGTAAGAGACAATCAAAAAGATTAAATATGAAACCCAACTGAAATTAAGTTTGTTTAAATTGAGTAAATATTTATCTAATTCATAGGTATTTTTTTGCATATCAAACTAAGTACCTACCCAAAAAAGAGACGGATTTCATAGAAGGGGGGGGGGGCAATCAATCAATCATATCACAAATTGAAATTTCAAAGGGTATTTAGTTTGAAGATTTGTTTTTGGAGGACCATTTAGTGGAGCCTGAGGAATGAGCTTGCAATCTCTTATGTTACTACTTACTATCAAGATTCTTGATTTCAATAGGGTGGGTGGGTTTTCTACAATGTGGAATGACTTTTAATTTTTTTAATGAAAATTGACCAATAACAATTTTTTTTTTTTTATGGAATTTTGCTTTTGTTACAAGATGTTCAACTATTTCTTTCTATTCTTTTTCTTATACACCATAAATTGTTAGTTGAGCTGAGTCTAAACCATAAGCCTAAACCGTTATTATGTAATCTACACCAAATTGAAACAAGCCCGAAACCATTATTTTACTAAAGACCATATTTGGGCTGGGTGTTTTTCAGCCCGTAACCAGCCCAAACCGTACCGTTGTCACCCCTACTATTAATGCATGAACATGACCCCTTGCCCCTTGCATTGGAAAATTAAGCTAAAGTGTTGATATAATCAAGTTAATTTTTTCAAAAAGACAAGATTACCCTTGATTGGAAAACCCTACACTTGACTCGTCTTCATCTTCCTCTACTGTCTGTAATCACTCATCTTCTTCCATTCTTGTATCTTCATGATTTCTACTCTCACACAAATACTATTTTTTCCCCTTTTTTTCTCATATTCTTTCATTTGAATATAAGAATAATATTGGAAATGGATAAATATAACCTAAGACTGACGCTGTTAGTAATAAGGGATGCGATAGATAAATTGCATAACTCAGAGGGTGGCTTTAATATTAGAAGGTAACTTAGGGTGGTGCTGAAAGTTTCCCAAGAATTAAAGATAGTAATTAAGACGGAATAGATAGGTTTAATGGACCATGATTGACCCATCACAACTTTAAATGGACCAGATTGATTGGTCCAAGCCATTTTTGGATATTCAAATCAAGGCCCTCTATCCTTGAGAGTAGAGATATCGCCATTTTGATGCCCCCTCCCTCACACATTCATCTAAACTTTGACAAAGTAAACACCCCTTTGATGTACGGCGGAGGGGGTCAAGGTAGTGGTATTCTCTACCTTTAAGGTTAGAGGAATTAGACTCAGTGAACAAGATAATTGATTTTGAATGATTTTACACGAAGGGGGAAAAAAAGAATAATCTCTTCTCTCTCCTCCCACTTATAAAACAAATAATATATGTTTGTTTGCAAAAAGGAAAAAAATGATATATTTACCTATCTTATCTAAATAGTTTCTTATAAAAAATTGTTGGAATAAGACTGCATAAAAAATTACCCTCAATTGTGTTAATGCAAAAGCTTTCCACATCAATTTCATTCTTTATATAGTTACCCTGTTTCATAAATGTTACATTTTTAAATTATTTAAAGATGACTGCAACTAGAAGAAATGACTTGGCAAAGTCACATATGAGGAAGTCATGGCTCATGTAGGTTTCAATTGTTTTGTTTCCATAGCAAATGACAAGAGTCTTTTTCATTGAAAAGCATATCATAGAGATACTGAAAAAACACAAGAATAACCCTAACACTCCCAATAAGACAATGCCTTGAGGTCTGTAATAAAGTGTTATATATATGTATTTACTGATTCAAGTCAGGACATTTTCAAGGCAAAAAATAATTATTGTATAATGAGCTCCTAATGCCAAGACATTTGACATTGGGTTAGGTAATAGATACAGTCTCAATTCAATTACCATGTGAAGAATTAAAATCACCAACAACCAGAGATCACAGATCTTATTACAGGGACCACAAAAAGCAATTAATGGCTATTTCAACTTCTAAAAGGTTGGAACAGGAGAGACAAAGCCAGCCCATGCAAAGCTCACCTATATGAAGTGCAGAACAAACCATAGCTTACTTTGGTCCCCCACCTATATGAAGAAATGCTGGAAAGTCAATCTTAAAAGTGTCTAGGCCGGCCAGAGTTTGGTGGGTTTTAATCCAATTATACATGCAAATGGCTCAACCTTTCTCATTTCCAGAAGCTGTGGCGACAGATGGATGCTTCATGAGTTGGGTTACCACTGCAAACAATCCAGGGAAGGTGCTTTCTGATTCTGGGGAGATTCAGTTCTTTGGTTCTATAATACCTCAAAGTAGTTCCAGAGACATTAAAACTAGATTGGGATCTTGGGTTTGAACAATAAAGAACAACCCACCAACCCTATGGATTAAGTAAGCCCATAAAGATAGTAAAACTGTAAATCAGGTAATTATTTCCATTCTATGTTCCCCAGTAGGTGTAATATCATTACCTTCTAAAAGGCACTGTAACTCCTGCTCTCTGTACATCCAATATCTGAGATGGGCATCCCCAAAAGTCTCAGAAAAGAAAAGGGAAAGGGAAAAATACAGACAAACACACACACTCTCTCTCTCTCTGGGCATTTACAATCTCTTTGTCTCTCTCTGGGCAATTACAATTTCTTCTGTTTAGAGACATGATGAGTTGGAAAGAAAGAAGACATGTATTCTCTCTTAGGGACCCCATCAAGAAGGAAACAAGAAATTCCAATATGATTCTTCTTTAGTTCTCTTTTTTCCTTCTCTCATTGGGAAGAGAGAGTGAGAGTTGTAGAAAGATTTTTGCTGTATCTCCTCTTAAAGATGGCCTGACCAGGGGCCAATATGTTCAAGGGGTCAAAAGTAGACTTTCGAGCCAAAAACTGTTGCCATTTCCCTCCAAAATGTTCCCTCCATTGTGATTCTTGGGTGTGGTGTGCCAGGTATTGTTTAGCACCAATTCCAGCCCTAGGATCAGTAGCTATGTCAACAATATTTCGGTTTTTTCGAAGGTAACCTTGTAGACATTCTCGTGAACAGCTTTTAGGATTTGCCGACCGGAGGATTCCAACGACATATACTACATCCTCACCGGAATTCACTTCCGGTAGTACAGCTGACATGTTCAAGTTCCACCTGCAGATTAAGGATCAAACTGTAAGAAAATTTTCAAATGTAATATGCCAACATTAACATTTGAGATGATTTATAACATGTCAGGCAATTCCAAGGTTGGATCCTAATACAAACCAACCACTAACTTGTGCTTATCCAATCAAGACCCTTAAACCTAACACAGACTTGGGCCCTCTATGGAACAAACCTCCAAGAACCAAAAAAGTAGGTGAGATTTCCTGATGCCGTTTAAGATTTTCTTGGCAGTTATTGGGGTCAGTCAATACAATCTGATTCTTCTACCACAGAAAGAAAAGAAAAAAAACAAACTGATTCAAAGAGATCTCCTTATATGGGACCCTTACCCATCGCATGTCAATTACAATCCCTAACCGTGCCTCCTTGAAGTCCACAAAATAAAAGAAAAAGATTTCAAGTAAAAAGTTGTCTAGGTATGCCACTGTGACAGTATCATCAGTGAGTTCTCAGAAAAAAAGAATCAATCTCCAGATCTGATCTGTGGTTTCTGAAAAAACCCATATAAATCCAAGATATTCTCAAGTCTTCTGTGCCATTCAGTACTGTATAACCTGTACTACTGTAAAGTTGATACTCTAGGGTTTCAACCACTTAATGGTCCATAACTTAAAAAGGTAAGGAAAAGGACAGCAATGGCCAATAGGTGGTGCAACTGTTCCTAAAATTTTCAACCTTCATTATTCATAAATTTAATTTCTGGGTTTTCTAGGAGGGGGAAAATTACAGCAACTTATCTTGGTTTGAGGTACTGTTGACCAACTAATTAAACAATCTTGGAATAGATTCTGACACAGCAAGATGAGAAAACAGTACAGTTATTTATTTATTATTTCTTATTATACAAAGAATATACAAAGAATATACAATGATGTGCAAGGTTTTCTTCCCCTTTCTTCTGCATAAATTAACTAGAAAGTAATCAAAGTTTCCATGACCCAGGAAGCAATACCTCATATTTAAAGTACAGAAAGAAGTTACAGGAAATAATTGACAGAGAGAGAGAAAGATGGTCTTACTTGTCTCTTGAGATGGGATATATGAGGATGGGGCCCTCAAATGTACTTGGTGAGATGTTCTCCAACAGCAAGTCTCTAAACAGGGCAATTCCTGACTTGGGCACAAACATATTCAGCCATGGATGAGGAACATCCCAGAGCCCTATCTCTTTCAGGCTTAATTCCTCCATCCTAACCCTATTCAGGAAATCAAAGTATGACACTTCTACACTGTACAGAAGTGATGGCATGAAGCTCAGTTTGCTAGATATCTCTTCAACAACCTGGAAAAACCCAAACACACCATTGATCAGTTAATCTAGTTTGCATTTCTCACATAACAATACCAAAAAATGAACGTGCAGATAAGAGAAGTAAAGAGAAAGGGTGATTGAAGATTTCTTACTTGGTCTAGATTGGTGTTCTGGCCAGGCTTATCATTGACAGCAAATTCTATATAGTAGTACACTTTAGAAGGGTCTGATTTGAACTGTGGATTGGAAGCCAAATTTTCTGGGAAGGGAAAGGAAACGGAGGAGCCATGCAGTGAGTCCTTATTTAAAACTACAAAACCTTCCAAATAATCAACCTTGCTGTCCATTTTAATCAATAACTCTTGGTCTTTGGTGAAGATATCAAAATCATCATAGAATGCTCTGACCCATTTCACCTGAGCACATTTTACAAGCAAAACATTTCATTAGGAACTGTAAAAATAATCATTTTAATCAAATTTTAAGTGTGAGAAAAAATAAGAACAATACTAGATGGTGATGCTAAAGAAGGAAACTCAGATGTCCATTTTAAAACCCAACCGATTGAGTGTAAAATTTCCAATGGCATTATAAGAACTCTTACTTTTCGTGGAGCATCTTGGAGCAAGATCCTTGCACTTGTAATGATACCGAACTGCCCAAGCCCACCTAGAACTCCATAGAAGAGCTCAGAATTTTTGGTTGGTGAACAGGTTACAATCTCTCCTGTTCCTGCAAGAAAAGAATGATTCTGTAAGCAAAATTAAACTTATAACAAAGAGGGGGGGGGGGGGGGGGGGGGGGGGGGGGGGGGAGAGAGAAAGAGAGAGAGAAGGGGTGTTTTACCTGTTACCACATCTAGCTGAAGGACATTACTAATCTGAGGGCCATATTTAAAGGTTTGCCCACTGATTCCAGCATTAGAAAGTGTGCCACCAATGGTAAGATAGAGATAATCAGTCCATGACCTTGGTGCGAGGCCCTCTTTCAAGGTTTCCTTCAAGAGGTCTATCCAAAGAGTTCCTCCACTGACATCAGCATAAGAAGGACCACTCTCCCCATCAACTCTCTTTGTTATTTTAATAGAAGAAGGAAGTGAATCCATTTCAACAACAATGCCATTCGGTGCTTGAGCTTGGCCATTGATGGAATGTCCAGCTCCTCTTGCTGCAACTGTAGCTTTGCTGAAGGAAGAACCAGAAACAAAGTTGAGAAGGAGAGATACCTCTTTGGGAGATTGGGGCCTTAGAACTGCAGATGGGGAGTTGAAGTAGATTCTCCCGAAGTCCAGAGATGCTGTGTCAGTGGCAGGGAGAAGGTTCAAAGGGCCAAAGTCCACTGGGCTTTGAATGAATTTAGAAGGGTATGAGAGGACAATAAGAAGGACGAGGAAACTGATTCTGCTGCAGAACATACAGAAATCCATGGGATACATCTGGAATTTTAGAAAGAACAGAGCTTCTGAATTTGCAGAGACGAGAAGTAGAAATTGCTGAAGTATGTTTCCTTATTTCACTGTGACGATAGGCAGCACTTCTATGTACAACTTCACGACTGATTTTGCCGTTTACAAGTAGTAGAGGAGCTGGATTCTTCAACAGTTGTAGCTTTTGAATATCTTTGATTTGAATTTGAAATTCTGTTTGCTTCAAAACAGAGTATGAGATAGAAACTAGGAAGCTTCAAAACCCAGAAGCTAAAACAAACCAAAGAAGTCCACAAGTCTAAATATTAGAGAGAAGAAAAGGAGAAGAGAATCAAATTAGAAATGAATGAGAGGCTATGGATTAGAAGGAGGAAAAATGAATAGGGAACCCAAAACCCAAGATGAAAAAGCAGTATTTACAACCTGAGAAGAGGTGAAATACAGGGATAAGATACAATAGTGGAGGAACAAAAACTCAGCCAAAAATAAGAAACTTAAAAAGAGAAAACAGCTGGGATTTCTGCCAATTTATGAGGTACAGAGAAAAAGAAGTCATTAATAGTCCAAAAAGAGAAGCTGTCACATACAAATAACACCCATGTGAGCCCTCAATTTCCTTTGGTGCTGTATCTGTTGATATGCTCTGTTTGTACCAAACAAAACCAATCGAACTTGTCTCTCTTACAGTCCTTTCTTGAGGCTTAGGATGAAAACAGCTTTGAAGGGAGAGAGAGAGAGAGGGAGAGAGAAAAAGACTAGGAAAGAAGACAAAACAAAAGAAATGCAGAGATTATTTCTCATTCTACTTTCTTCTTCCACTGTGTTAGTATTTATAGGCATCAAAGGAATTCCATTCTTGGCCCAGGTTTCAAATCCAGGGGCCCCTCAAATCCAGTCACAGAAGATAGGTGCCAGCTCTCTCTCTCTCTCTCTCTGGATTTCTTTTTTATTCATTTGGGCAACAGAAATAGTGATTGGGACTTAAATTTCATTTTATAACAAAACCTTGCTGCTAAGATCTCACTCTTAAAATTTCAACTTTGATTCATCTAACAAACTTGTTTAGAAATACTCAGAATCTCCTATTTTCTGGTTTCTGTTATTTCTGATGACAACATAATACTTCATTGACTTTGTAGACTAAGAATATGATATACTCTTTTAGAATATTTGTTCTGTATTTTGATGCTACTTTTGGCAATTAAAAATATTAGATTCATCTATAATCAATTTGATTCTTACTGGTACTCTGAGAAGACAAATTCTAATGGTTATAATTTTACTGAAAATTATCTTACATTATAAATTAAAAAAAAAAAATTCTAATTACAAAATTTCTGATTCCTATATATTTGGTTTATGTCATTATTACTCTTGATAATTTAAGTTATAAACCCAGGTTATGAATTCAGATAGGAGTTGAATTTTAAAGTCAAATCTGATTATTGATCAATCTATTTGTCGTGTAAGTATGTATTCCTCCTAGTTCATAGATCCTCACGAAAGCTATTTGAAGAATTCCTTATAACAATTTTTTTTTCACATTGTTTATAATTTAGCAAACCCCAGACACCTGGCATTCCTTACAAAATATTTATTTAAACAAGGTCAATGCTAATACACTACCAAGAAGGGAGAAAAAAAAATGCTAATGCATAGGAGTAGAATATTTTTTTTTAGTCACCCTCTGTACTATCTAGTTTGTCTAGTGTTGAAATTGCGGTACATGTTGTTAATCAATCTTGCTCGTACAAATAAACATATAGAGATTTCATACATTTAGGGGGGGGGGGGAGGGAACGAAACTCCCCCACAGAAAATTTGGTATGGATCACGATGAAGATGGAGAGTCACTGATGGAAAGTGAGAGGGAGAGGAGAAACAGAAGAAATTGGTAGAGTGTAAAAACGGAAATGTAGAAGATCAACTCCGGGCTCTTCACACTACTCTTTCTCTTTCTATCCTATTCTTCACTATTCTACTGGAGAAAAAACGAAACATTTTTTTTTGTTGCACTAAATTTGTGAAAGTGATTCGTCTAAAATGTTCTTTCTTTCAAGTTATTCATTGTTGAAGTTCTTTCTTGTGATGGACTAGGGGACAAAGATAGAGAAATTTAGGGTTTTTCTTTAGGTTGACTTCTCTTATTTTATTTGGTTTTTATACATTGTGTTAATATAAGGGTTTGTTTAACTTAAGTAAAATTATAGAGTAGATGCTCAAACTCAACAATCTATATATTATTAAAGAGGACATATGGTGCAATCCTAAACACTGTGCAGCAGAAACAGCACTAGCTAGAAGGCATCATACTAGTATAATCCATTTTTTTTTTTTAATTATTTTTGTTTTAGTCAATCTATATATAAATTTAGAAAATAAAAATAAAAATAAAAATAAAAAGTCAACATATATGCAACAAAGTCAAATGTAAAAAGCCAATCACTTCCAACAATACATTAATTGAACAAAGAGTGGAGAGCAGACCTTGGAAGCAACCGACCAAAAATTGTTTAAACTTATATCAAATAGAAGTTTATAATTTATAGAATAGTTTATTAAGCTGAAACAGGTTGCATGCATGTCTTTGAAGTATCTGTTTTAAGGTGTGGCACTAAAAATAATTAGTCAACCATGAATCATTCTTATAAATTAATCTCCTCTTAGTTGAGACATCCCACATTTGCTCCATAAATTCTATTATCACATTAAGTTTGGTTTAATTAATTTTTCAAAAGTCAAGGGCTGCTTGTCTCTTCACCCATGCCTTCTTAAACACACATTTTATTAGGTGATCAGGCTAGAGAAGGAGAGAGTCAAATCATTAAATAAACCTCTATTGCTTAGTCATCTTCTTATCAACAAATTTAGTTAGTTGATTTAATTAAAGAACAAATTAATATGAAAGATTCAATTAAAGCACATCTTTCATTAGCATTTGTATAATGTGTCCGAGTCCTTTGTATCACCCTAACAATGTATATGTCTTTTTAAAAACGTTATACATGGATGTTCATCCATAGCCGCCCTAACCAAGACGTCAAGACAATCAAGATATATATATTTTTTACATATGATGATAGAGCTTATAAATTTCATTGAAATAAAACATTAAAAGCTTTACCATATGACAAAAAAGAAGAAGGTCAGGTGTCATGTTCAACCATAGAAGAGTAGTGCACCCTGCAAGGAACTTCGTGAACAGTAATGCTACATTCACGCAAATCAAAAATAACAGTACACAAATGAACTATTATATATACTTTTCTTGTACTTATTTCTTGTCTAATAAAAAGAATAATTTCTTGAAGGCATAATTTGTTAAAAAAAAAATTATATTGTATTTGAAGATAATAATTTATATTGTTCTCCCATTTGTTTATATATATTTTCTTACATTTCTTTATTATAATAGTTATTTTTATTTTGCACATGTACATTTAACAAGAGCATGATAATGGCATAAATGCTATGTTACTTTCAAATTATTTTTAAAAATATTTTTGTACTTTAATTTAAACAACTTTTGAGAATAAGACAAGTGGATTAAGAATATGTTAAATCTACTCAATTATAAAAAAATAAAAAAATTGTAATCTAACTTTTCTTTGTCCTTTGTGTATTCTCAAAAATTATTTTAGTTGGTTTGTGGTAGTCATGATATTAACATACTTATGCAATATTTATCTTTTCCTAAATAGTTTTTTGGAAATGAAAATTAATAATAATTAGTAATTAATAATGGTTCACCAACACTGATGAGGTAATTAATAATAATTAACAAATAGGCCATGAATCCTAAGAAGGAGACTTGATCCATTCTCCCACCAACTCTGAATTTGTCATTGGCTATCAAAAGTCAAGTGGGTTCTAGATTGGGCTAACTTCAGGAGTTTATCAATCTTGACTATATTTAAAAATGAAATTTGCCAAGCTTGACTACTTCTAATCCATGATTTTGTGAAAGATGATTTAGATTGGAAGTTTTTTCTTCAAAATCTAATGCTATGGAAATTTCTCATATTCTTTTGATAACTTTGATTATTATAATTCAAAATTCTTTTTTTTTTGGGGGGGGGGGATTTGAGGTTCATTCAAATTTGTTTATGTGTACATGAACTACATCTTCAAAGTAGTTTTTATATGTAATTTAAATATATCAATAGGGAGAGTTAAACCCATGATCTCTTCAAAGTAACTGTTGTTTGTAAATATTTTTATTTTTGGGATTAGTAGTTGTTAATAGGGATAATCAATAGTGTCCCTCCTGTATTGTAGCTTAATGATTATTTTATCTCTTATACATTTTGAAATTACGAATCCGACGTCATACTTGAAATTGTTGATGTCTCCTTACTGATAAGCTTCATTAGTTAATCGAAGAACACCAATATAAATTCGCATTGCTTTTCCAGTTCGACAAGGCTAATTGAGCTACGAGGAACCACTACCTCACTGGTCCCTAAATCAAATCTTTCACATTCTAATTATCAACTTGAACTCTCAAAAGCATAAAATCTAGGGTCTGGTCCCCTAAGCTTGAACACACATTCTTGATTTAATTTACAAAGGAAAGTACAATAATAGGGTTTGGTTTCCTCCTAACAAAACTAGAATATGAGAAAAGTGGAGAGTAAAAAGTTAGAAAACCCCTCAATAATAAGTCATGAGTGGCACACGAACACATCTAAGAAAGAAAACAAAAGAAATAGAAGATTTAGTGAATTTCTTGTCACCACTTAGAAACTGTACCATAAGGTTCTCAATTCCCATAGATTCTTTCTGCTTTTCCCCTCTTCCTTTAAAGACAAAATGCAAGATATTGCATTCCAAACTCAATCTTTCCCTTTTAGATTATAACATAGATTTAAAATGATCAAATGGTCTTAGATTACTCTTTTATTTCCTACTTTTCTTATTTTCTTCATTAAATTATTATTAACTTTAGGTGGTCCTTTTATTTGATTTCCTTTTGAAGACAATGGTATTTTTACAAAGCAATAAATAATTATTATTTTACAATTAAACAAATGAGCATCACTTCATTTTTCAATGGATCTATAAGAGGCTGATGTCTACCTAGGAGATTGGGGTGGGTTTTAAGGAAAGAACAAACCATTGTGTTAAATCAATAGCTAGGCCCCATCCCCAGCCATTTGGAATGAATTCCAATCTTCAAATACTGTATAAATATAGAGATATAAGTTGTGTTTAAGGGTTTATCAAATAAAATAATTATAATAATTGTGTTTAAGGGTGTTAAAAAAAAATCATCATCTTATATTGAAATAGATTTGATTCATTTACATTGACATAAGAAAAACGTTTCCCGGTCATAAGACTAATGCAACGGCATTTGGGTATCGACTATTACTGCTTGATCAATCATGATCAACTATGTTAGCTCACATCATGGTTTGCAGAAGAAGTTTTGAATAGATCAAATTTAACATGCAATAATTTAGAAAGAATAATTCCATAAGAAGCCACCCAATTTTGATTTTTTTTTTTTTGGTGATAATAAGTATTTTATTGATTGAGAAGAAAGCCTTGAAGAAACCTACACATAAAGAAAACATATCGCTCAATACAAATTACTAATAACTATAGTCCATGGTGGATTCCAACAATGAGGGCATTGTGTTCCTATTGAAGGGCCCTCCTAGTGTCTTAAGAAAATAGGAAAATTACAAGGATCGAGGGGAAGATCATTAAAGAAGGTCCAACAAGATCTTGTAGACTATGATGTGATCAGTTATAGCTTTGCCTTTGTGTGACAAAATGGTTCTATGTTTTAACATTCTCTCCAATGAGTATGTTTTTCTTTTAGGGTTTCACACAAAGCTAACCCTCTTGGAAGTAATCATAGTTTTGTAATTTTACAAGTGAAATTCATGGAAAGACCATGAAGCATTAATAAGACATAGGAGTCCACATCAATAGCATAGCAATCTCATTATTAATGCATGCCAATGTATCATGAGTTGGCTTCTCAATCTCTTTTTACTCCTCATGGGGTTTTCAATGTTGGACCCATGGAACACTTTTGAGGACAAAAAAGAGCTAGCTGCATTGCATAAGAGCTGGGATATTGTTCTTATCAACAGAGACACCTTTAGTGATGATCAGAGTTTAATCTACTGTTTAAGATAAGATTTTCTTAAACAACCCTTTCTAGGGCTTAAGGGATCCCACATTAATCATAATTGAAACTGCTTTTGTTTGTTTAGAACCATAAGATTTAACCAATCATGAATAGACTTCTAGCTCAATTTCTTCATGCGCATACTTGATGCATGCTTCCAAAGAGGAGGGCAATATAAGTTGAGATCTCTCTTTTGATTGTTCTCAAATAATTACATAGCAAAGAACTTAGTTTCTTTTTCCTTATATGGAGGAATGATGTTGGTTTGTGCTGCAAATCTTATCATACTAATATCATAGAAATATGTTGATTATAATCATAGCAACCACTAAATGTTGTGTCACCCTTTGCTTATATCAACCAACAGATTTTATATATAATGAATAGACAAGAAACTCCACTTTTTATGGAGGCATGTTGGTAATTTTGCATGGTTATACTTAGGGTTAATGTTGCATAATTTATTAAGGATCTTTCTTCCTTAAAAGCTTTTTTTTTTTATAAGATCTCCCAACACCAGTATCAGTAAGTGTGTAGAATAAGTATCCAAAAACACTAATTTCACATAAAAAAGTGAGTATAGTTCATATTTCCTTCCAAGATTTTCTCCACTTCTCATTTCGTTCTTTAACTCTTGGCCTCTAATAAAGTTGACAAAGCTTACATTCTAGGCCAGAATATATTCTAGATTGCCTCAACTTTTATTTTTTATTTTTTTATAGAGATACAAAAGAGAACCCTGAACTTAATTAGTTTCTCCCAATCAATCTTGATAGGCATCATTTAATTATAAATTAAGTACTTCAACATAGAGTGTTAGCTAGAACTAGTATTAGATTATATAATTAGAATTTAGGAATTAGATTAGGTATACATCTTGTTGATCTCATTGGCTATTTAGTTTGGCAAAGAAAGAGACATATATATGATATGTTCCCTAGATATGATATTGACTAGACCCCTATTAATCAAATGTTCATTTGTTGTCCTTAGTAGTATAGGGTTGGCTTGATCATGCTCTTTGAAGATTTTGTTAACATCATCTTAATTGTTCTTATTAAATCAGAAAACTGATGAAGAAAACGTATGGAGCATGTTTTGTGAGTTTTTCAAACCATTTATAAGAAAATGATCTACAAGCTTGATCTTTTCCATGAATCTTCATTTAATATAAAAGAAAGATTTTTTTTTGCTGATGCGTTTGGGTATCTTAAGATTGGCATTAGGAAGAATGAAGAGTATACTATTGACTTTACCAAATAGGAGCGAAGTGATAATGATTATTCTAGATGGGTGTATTTATTTATTTATTATTGTTATTATTATTTTAATTTACGACGGAAGAAAACATTCTTCACACAAACACACGAGAAAAAAAAGCCCAAGATTGCAGTCATTGCACATCAGAAACATTATCACGGAGAAGAGAAGTGAGAAACCAAACACCCAATGGCGAAGAACCCTAACTCCATTGCATTTCAGTCCCAAAAGAACATTCCATACCCTGATTCAAGCATAAGTAATGGTGTCTAATTAATAATAATGCATAACGAACCAAGTAAACTACAAACAAAATACAACCAATACAAGAAAAAAGTTACAGGTTAACCCCTCACAGGAAGGTTACTAGTAATCCAGGTGTCTTTGTATTGATAGAATTATTTGCTATCTATAGATTTGGTGTGTGGAGCATGAGTTTGGTATATAAATTATTAGGGATATCTCTGGAAAATCAATCAAAACCCTTGCCGCCACTCCATCTCAAGCTTACGCAGCTAGGGTTGCTTCTAAGAGTTTTGCAGTTGATCAAACACTAGCCACTACATCCAAGAAGGTTGCTTCTAAAAATTCCATAGTTGATCAAACACTAGCCACTACATCCAAGAAAGTCTCTACAATTGGTACTCATAATGGCTCTAGCCAACCCAAAGAAAAGTTTGATAAAGATTACAATTGCAACAAAACCCTGGTCAATATTTTATATAATCTAAACCACCTATCTCCATGTAAATCCAACACTGTAACTTAGAGTATCTAGAAGATCACAACTACAAGAGTCCTAGAACACTGATGAACAATGACTTTATCATTATATAAGGAAGTTATGTACACAACTCTTTGCAATAGTGAAAACATCTGAAACTCTCCCGTGAACGTAGGTTGAATTCAACCGAACTACGTAAATTCTCTAGCCTTCTCTCTCTCAATCTTTAGTGGATAAGAAAATTTGAATTGAATGAATCTGCGGTTGAAAACAAGGTAATTGAAAATGTGTACAAATGATCAAACGATTCTTTATCACATCATAGAGATTTTGGTTGAAAATGCTGCATTCTAGACAAAGAAAATTTCCCAGATAGATCAGAAGAGAATGACATTTGAGTTGAATATTACATGGTCGGAAACTTGCAAAGCGTGATTCTATGCAATCTTTGATCAATCACCTAAAAACAATATTGAGGTTGACCACACTTAATTATATTATTGACTCTATGTAAAGAAAATTTTGATAAATTTTGGAGCTTTATCTTTTACAATCTAAGACGGAAATCTTATTAGTGTTATTATTATTATTATCATCTTCCAAAACATAAGGAGCAGATACTGTTTGATCGTTGATTAGTATTGGGTTTATCCTTAGATTAAGACATAAATGTTCTGTTAATTGTTGTGTTTATTCAAATATGTAAAGCATGCATGTATGCAATGCATGCAGCATGACATTTTAAGAGTAGAAGAAGAAGATTGGTTTATAAAATAAGATCTCATGCAAGATCTTGAATCACGTAAAAGATTTAGGTTGACAATGCTTGAATCCAGACAAACAAAATCTTTGATAAAACCTAAGTAGGAGATTATTTCATTTGACTGCCATTTTTTCAGCAATAGATTTCCTGCAAGTTGTAGAAATTTAGATTGTAACCCTTTTAACTTCTTCTTCTTTTTTCTTGTGACAGTTGCTTTTTTATATATTGAGACAGAGGTATTACGTAATAAAAGGCAAGGCTTTGCTGGTTCGGATGAATTTAGAACTCTGACCTTTTATGTGGAGTTGTTAGTATTTTACCAATCGAGCTACTCTTTGGGGTTTGGGATTTTTAACTTCCATAGAAGTAAAAGATAAATGCCATGGAGATGTTCTTTCCCAGTTAGGAGTTCAAGAAACCAACTTTTGAGCCTAAAGAAAGAAGATCTGAAGGGGTAGAAAGGACTAATAGCTTCTTCTCTCTCTCTATTTGGATTCTGTGAACCTGAGCCCAAATACAGACTAAGCTGGGTGCAGCCTGCAAGGTGGGCCTAAAAGCCCAAGTTCTGGTAGACTGAACCTTGTGTCTGATAAGCCCAGTCCAGGCCCATGGCCATCCAATCCTAGCCCAGTAGAGAAGGGTTTTTTTTTTCTTTCTTTTCTTTTCATTATTTATTTATAAACTATATAAGGCTATCATAGTTATCACTTGGGTTTCTTGAACACAGCCATGCTAAGGACTTTATGCATTTTACTTTTATAACTCGCTTGAAAATAGTTTCGAGTGTGTCTTGCTTTGAGAAGCAAAAAAATTGGCAAAAAACTATTAGACAAAACAATTTTGTTTCACATGATTTTTGCAACATAAACTAAATTGTACGGAAATTTTTGCTTCGAGAAACACGAGCAGATTGAGTGGTTTAAGTGAGAAAATTTTAGAAGGGGTATTTATGGAATTTGGCACTCTAAACATCACAATGACATATTTCATAAAATTTATTACAATTTTTAAAATTTTCTACTTTTAAGAGCAAGTGTTATCAAAACAACTAGAAAAGTATTTTCCTTCCTAAAACACTCAGAACTGTTTTTGATGTTTCTCTCAGCAAAAACACTAGGTGAGTTATTTTTTTTTTTTTGGTAAACACTAGGTGAGTTATCAAATGATACTCAATGTTCATTTAATTTCAACCTCTAAATACAATAAAAATTATATTCAATCAATTTTTTCATAAAAAAATAAAAGTAAAGAACAACTTGAGAAGGGATATAACAAACAGCTAAAAGTGAGCTCAAGATGATCTTTCAAGAGGGAAACAAAAAATGATCATCTTGTCAAAGAACACCATTTTCAGCCCAGCTTTGTTGCACACAGTTACTAAGCAAACTTACACTGCAATGATTTATCATCTGCTGTACAATTCTGCCAAATCATATTTCAACGAGCTGAGACTTGGGTGAATGAATCAGCTGGTGGGGTTGAGGATAACCCAACAGATGCTGATGATGAATCTCCACGAATTTGTTTAGTTCCATCAATGAATGTAGGTCTAGTTGGCCTGAGCTCTGGTTTCTCCTTGCTCAACAGCATCTGAACTACTTCAGACATTCTGGGTCTTTCTGCAGCTGAAGACTGGGTGCACAACAGAGCTATTTGTATAGTTTTTTCAATTACATTCACCTCATGATCTGCATCATACTTTAAGCTTTTATCCACCAAGTTCATCAATTTTTCTTCTTCATACTGTCTCCATGCCTGATAAAACCCAACAAAAAAAGAGATGGACGCAAATATAAGAAGCACTACTGGGAAATCCAACAAGTGGCATTTAGAAATTCAGATTCAAACTTATATCTCATCTAAATGGAGTCATCTGCATGAATCTTTACAGGTTTATTAAACTTACCCATTCGAGGAGGTATTGTGATACAGGCTCCAAATTGGCATTACTCTTTCGACCACTTATGATTTCAAGAACAACCACACCAAAACTGTAGGTATCCACCTTCTCAGACAGCTGACCATGAATTGCATATTCAGGTGATGTGTAACCCCTGATGCATGAGAATCCAATAGTTTTTTCAGATGAACAAGATAGACAATGAGAGCATAATTTAAAACTGTTTTGCTTTACCAAGACTTACAAGGTCCCAGCAAATCTGGTGCTCAGATGACTCTGATCCCCTGGCAGAAGTCTTGCAAGCCCAAAATCTGCAATTCTGGGCTGGAATTGATCATCAAGCAGTATATTACTAGATTTTATGTCTCTGTGTATAATACAAACATGGAACTCCTCATGTAGATAAGCAAGCCCTCTTGCCGTGCCAACAATTATGTCAAACCTCTGTTTCCAACCCAGAGTCCCCTCCTTTTCCCCTGAGAAACCAGAATTACATTCAGATCAAACCCAGAAGATTAAAATTGCAGGTTTTTTTTTTCATCATGAGACCAAGTAGATTAATTATAGTACCAAACAAAAATTTGTCGAGGCTACTGTTTGCCATGTATTCATAAACAAGCAGCAGTTCTGGGCCTTTGCTGCAACACCCAAGAAGGCGAACAACATTGCGATGATGGACATTGCTTATGAGCCTCACTTCACTTTCAAAATCCTTCTTTGCTCTACTGGTTTGACCTATTACCAGTTTCTTTACTGCAACTATATTTCCATTTTTCAGAACTCCCTGCGAGTACAAACAGAATTATCAACAAGAATCCCATTAAGAAGTAAGAAAAAAAGAGAAAAAAGGTCAAGAGCTACCTTATAAACATCACCAAACCCTCCTTCTCCAAGTTTATTCTCTTCAGAGAAATTATTTGTTGCAGATTTAAGATCTTTATAGGCGAAATTCACTGGTCCCCGAAGCTCTGTTGCTCCTAGTATGTTTCCTATAAATTAAATGAAGAAGAGCCAAGTATAGTTACAATTCAGAATGTTAGGGGAAGAATGGGTTGCTAAGTGCTTCAAGTGTGAGAAAGAGAACAACCTTAGACGATATGATATACTGGATTACAACTTACAACCTACAACAAACTTTGGATCACCAACCTACAAGAACACTAGGTCTGGAAAAAGTTGGGACTTCTATTCTTCAGGGTAAGGTCTATGCTCGCTTTACACTACTCTACTACATATTAGGAGTTCGAGTTAACTTTGAATTCTAACAAGATGAATTAAAAGTAAGACTCTGTAATTGATCCTTTTAATGTGTGGCGAAAAAGTGTGAAGAGAGCATAGATATTTCTTCTAACAAAAAGAAGACTGGGTTTGTGTGGGAAGGAGGGATTATAAATGTCAAGGTGTCCTAGGAGAAATGTCACAGGATTATAAAATTAGTTAGAGAAAAGGCTTCATAAGCTGAAGAGCATGGAAGAACTCTGTTTACCTTCACGAGTTTTCTTGGGTTTCTTCTTGTATCGCAGGAAGAACAAAACGAATAAACAAACAACTATCACAAACCCAACACCTCCAACGACACCCCCAATGATGGCCTTTGTGTTGCTTGAACTCCCTGCATATGCAAATTAGAGTGTGCTATCATTTCACTCATTAAAAACATCAACTGCTCCCAAATGAATTCCAATAGTAGATGTCACAAGAACGTTGCCATTAGCAATCCAATTTCTTTTTCCAAATTTTTTGTAAACAAAACTATTGGGTTCACATCCTTTTAAATTATCACTCCCAGCAATTTCGTACAATTTTTATTTAAAATTGTCGCATGTAATAATTAATTATGAAAGATTGACAATAAAAACCCAATTAAGAATTGAATATAATAAATTCTTAATTTTTTTCAATTTCATCTAGATTTAATTCCTGAAATTGAATTTTAGAAATTTATTAGTTCTTAATTGGGTTTTAATTCTAGACCTGAATAATTAATTGCATGGGTGGGAATTATAAAAGAAATGAACCAAAAACTATTTAGTTTAGGAAAAAGTATAAACCCCAATTAGTTGAATTGTTGGATTAACAAACTAAAATAAATTGTGTATGGTTCAGTAGCCGGTTCAATTATTAGAACAAACTCTGAAGTTCTATTTGGTTCGACTTTAATGCTACGCAATTAATGCATATTATTATCAAGACTGAGATTTTGATCCCCATCGTCCGTTTCTCAAAAGTATGAAAACACATTTTTCAGAAATAGACGATCGAAGTCACTGCAGTATTGTACATTAATTAAGCAACACCTTAGCAATTTAAGTTCAAACTTGTAATAACTGACCTGAGCTCAAGAATGGCGTTAAATTTGTTGTCTGATTATCCGCAAAGAACGCATTCTGAGAATACCTCATGAAACAACCAGCATCAACAGCCCTTGCATCGGAATGTGGAACACAAACCTCCACGTTCTGATACGCTACAGCTAAGCAATCTGCACATCCTCTCTGACTCACCGTGAGTGCACACTGAGCCACACCGTACACTGCCGCACCACTGGAACCAGATACATTCATCTTCACAGCCGCAAAATAACCACCAATCTTGGGAGTCGCAGTTACGAGATTGCCCAACAGCGTGTTGACGGTAACCTGAAAACCATTAGTACTAGTTGCGGTTTTGTTCCCGCAGATTGCCGTATTCCCTGGTTCCGTCCCTTGGTCGAAGAAGCTGCTGCTCTCATACCTGACGCAAAGATAACGTCAGCGCCAGCGCCGCGCCGTCAAAGATAACGGGAAAAAAAAGTAATTAATTACCTCAAGAAGCAGCCGTCAAAGATAACGCGAGCGCCGTTTGCGGCAGAGCAATTTCTGATAAGAGCCACGGCGGAGTCGAAGCAAGAAAGGCAATCGGTGGTGGAGAGGTAATCTCTGCACTGAGCCATGGCGTAGACCGGGTTTGATGCCTGGCCCTGCTGAGCCGTTGCGAAGGAAGTTTTGTTCTGACCGGCGAGTTGGTTCCGGAGTTCTGTGAAGGTGGTGTTGAGGTTGGAGTAGAAAACAGTTAGCTGTGTTGCATTGTATTGGCTGCAGGCTTTGTTGAGCAGATTGATCTGAGGATCACACACAACTGAATCTACCCAGATGACAATAATCAACAACATGCATTGGAATACTCCAATTCTCCTACTCTGTGATCGCATTTTTCAACCCAGGATTGAAGTGAGATCAAAAGAAAAACAGAGATTAACCTGCCTTTGTGATTCCTGAAAAGATCTGAAATCTCCACGGGAAAGAGAGAGACCAGAACGAACTGCCCAGTTGAAGAAACTAAGCTCTGACGCTATAATTGATTTTACTTGAAGATAAGTGACCACAAATTAGAATGATGAGATTTATTATTTTTAATTTGTGGGTTCTACTGCTACATAGATAAATGATCCCGATGTTGGTTTTTTCTACCATTGCCAACTTCACCTTTTAGATTTGCTTAATTTCGTGTGGCTGCTGTGAAGTGTAAGGTAAAGAAGTACAAAGTTGCTCTTTTTAAATTTGATAATTGAAAGTCAATTGGATTAAAATTTGTTGTTTGATTGGTGGCTTTGTAGCTAGCTGCCAAACCACTGACCTTCTAATAAAACCTGCCCCTTTTACAACCTGGAATTCTGAAAAACTTAGTATAAAATTCATGTCACGTTGTGGCTCCTCGGCATTTATTTTTTGCTTTAGATTTTCCTTATGCCTACATCCCTGTACTCATATACGGATTAATACGGGCATGCTTCAAGCATTGGCAAGTTGGGTGGGGAGGATTTTTATGCTATTTTCTTCTTTTTTCTTAATAAATATGCTGTGAGGTCTTATAAAAAATGATTACCTGTGCTGGTTGGTAATAATGATATGGACAAAATGATATAAATAAAGTATATGTTAAGCACAATTATGGTATGACATATTTATGTGGTAATTGATGCGTCACAGTTATATCTTCGATCCCGACTAAGCCTCCTCTCGTTCTAGGGACGATGAGCCCTGTAAGAAAGGTTAGTCGCGGGCCGACTCGTGTGTCGGGTAGCCGCCTCCGATGGCTAAGTCAGACAATGAACAGGTTAAGATCTCATGCAAGAACTATACAAGACTATGTTCAGAATGTATTGGATGCTTACTGGAGGGGTGTGTCCTTGCTTTTATACTATACGAATTATCTTTTCTATATTTGATAAGTTTACCTGACGAGGGCTGTTGTTTCTCCTGAGATTATGCCTCCTTGTCGCTGGTCCCGCTCAATCAGTTACTGAGTTGACCTTCCATCTTGAGTGTGGTTTCCATATTAGTCTAGCGTATGTAACGCCCTGACTTAAAAGGTCGGTAGAAGTCCCGACTGAATGTCACGTTTTGCCCCAGCCGGGCTTGAGACGGTCGGGCAAAGTCTTCTTGTATCACAAGCCCCCTATCCCGAATGTTGTTTACATCGTACGGGATAGTTAGGGAGACTCTCTGTCGGGTGCATTTAATGCTCTCGTGTGAAGTGACTAGCCGTTACGCTAACAGTTTCTTCAAAGTTCGCGTCCAGCCTAGATTTGCCACGTCAAATAGCTAAGTTTATTGTCCTTATGGCAGCCTCGGGGAGACGAAACGTCTCCTTTTTTGGACCGTCGATCTTGAAACGCCGTAATGGTTCGATCGAGACTAATAATGCCTCTTCCGGTAGTATAAATACTCCCTTCCTTCTTTGTTTCAATCCATCGTTTTCATAGCTCTTGATCAAGAGTTGCTCCCGATTTAGCTTTGAGTTTCTCCAATCTTCTAAAAGTAAGTTTTCTATCCCGACTATGGCGCCAAAGAAACCCATGCCGAGTTTGAGAGGTTTTAGATTTCAGCCTCGTGTTCCCGTCCCGTCCCGTCCCGATCCATTGTGAAAGAAAACGTCGTCGGGATGAGGGTTACTTGAGTGAAGGTGATAGTGATCAAACAAGGGGTGTCAACTTAACCAAGTATCGTTTGAAAGACTTACATGAACAGTCCTCAAATGATGAGCAAACCCACAACTCGAGCGAAAGCTCTCCCGATGATGACCGTAGGGCTTATTATGAGTTATTAGATATGAACCGCGCCGCCTAGGAAACCGTCCCAGTTGCTGAAGTCTGAAGGGATGAAGTTCCGGGTGGAGAGAATCGGGAGGCTTGTGAGTCTGATGCTACCTCTGAGTCTACTACTCCTTTTGCTTAGAGTGCTCTAAGGCCCGAATCCACGACCACCTCTCGGGATCCTCCTGCTTCTTCTTCCCGTGTCTTCCTGAGGCCGGAATCTTCGGCTACCTCTTGGGATCCTCCTGCTTCGTCCTCTCAGGTCTTTTTTCCCAGAATGAAGGGTCCTCCCCGTCCGCCTTTTCAACGTCCGAGTGGTTTTTGAGGGGCCATCCCTCGTAAGCAAGATAGAAGGACATTGGATGAAGATGCGTTAGCCCCTGGTGAACTCACGCCCCCGACTCCTTGGCATGTGGATTTTGTCCAGAATACTTCAGGACTCGAGTTTTATCCTTGCTCTCTTTTTTCCGCCGACCTAGATAGGTTTCTTTTTAGTTTCAATATACCCAAAGGGTATGAAGTTATCATCCCGAGGGGTCATGAGAGGGTGAACAATCCCTTGATTGATTTTTACCCTTTGTATTATGATGCCTTCATTGGGGGACTTCGTCTTCCTTTACATGAACTTTTTCTTGACATTCTAAATTATTATGCCATCAGCCGGACCAACTTAAGCCCGAATAGTTGGGGCAATATTATCGGTTTTGTTGAGTTTTGCCATAATAGTGGCGTCTTCCCGACCCTGGTCTATTCCACCATTATTACTCTTTGCAACCTCACACCCAGCAAGGCTGGTTTTATTTTGCAAAGAGGGTATCCACTTCCCTTGAGTTTCAGGAGAATTTCATCGAAAAAGATACTCTCTCCTCCACGACCAAAAAGTGGAGGGAATTTTTCTTATTCTTTCATCCTCCTTCTCTCGAGCCTTTCATTACTGATTTTCAAGAGTGGTCTCGGAATGATATTGAAGCTTTGAATGCCCAGAGGAGAGAGACTAGAATGAACTGCCTAGTTGAAGAAACTAAGCTCTGATGCTATAATTGACTTTACTTGAAGATAAGTGACCACAAATTAAGTGGGCCCACAAATTAGGATGATGAGATTTATTATTTTTAACTTGTGGGTTCTCCATAGATAGATAAATGATTCCCATGTTGGTTTTTTCTACCATGCCAACTTCACCTTTTACATTTGCTTAATTTCGTCTGGCTGCTGTGAAGTGTAAGGTAAAGAAGTACCAAGCTGCTCTTTTTAAATTTGGTAATTCAAAGTCGTTGGATTAAAATTTGTTGTTTGATTGGTGGCTTAATTTATAGCTGCAAAACCACTGACCTTCTAATAAAACCTCCACCTTTTAGAACCTGGAATTCTGAAAAAAACTTACTATAAAATTCATGTCACATCGTGGCTTCTCGTCATTTATTTTTTCGCTTTAGATCCTCCTTGTGCCTAAGTCCCTGTACTCATATAAAGTTTAATATGGCACGGTTCAAGCATTGACAGGTTGGATGGAGAGGATTTTTATGCTATTTTCTTTTTTTTTCTAATAAACATGGTATGATGTTGTATAACAATGATTATCTGTGTCAATTGATAATAATGATAAGTACAAAATGATATAAATAAAATATATGTTGAACACAATTATGGTATGACATATTTTATATTTTTTTGATAGTTTATATGGTAATCATACAGTACTGATACCATACTTAAATATTGATTCCATTTAATATTCACACTCTTGTATATTTCACAAAACTCGATGATGCAAAGCTTTTTGTATTTTTTGTTCCGAATATCAAAAGATTTACAAACTATATTTTTTATATTATGACAAATAAAGATATATTATGATAATATTTCAAACTTTTTGTTTTTAAAAGGGTATTATTGTATTATCATATCAGAAGTCTAATTCTTATCCAAATTAAGTCGTCTCTTTCAAATGGAAAAAAATCGTCTGCTGTGCACAGAGGTGCATTACAAGAATACTACACGTGGAATATGCTAAATAGAAAACCAAGATTAAAAGACTGATTTTGAGTAGAAAGAAACCCAGTTTTGAAACCCATTTAGACTATATCCACTTATTTCTAAAAACCCAGTTCAAAGCTCTTCTCAACTCCGATGACTTCCCTCACCGCATCGACACTCCCGTCCAATCGATGGGAAGTTGTTTTTGGGTAGAAGCAAAACCAATCGATGGGATGAAATAGAGGATTAAAGTTATGATATGTGAATCTTGATTGAAGAACAGGGGAGAAGAAGAATTGAAGAAAGTATAATCTGTAACGTTCACAATGGCCATGGCTTCTGTGCAGGGCTTTGACGGCAATTTCCGTTATTATTTGAGATCCACAGCTAACCTAAAGCAATCGAACCAAAACCAAGTAAGAGTGGCAGCTCTTCCAATACCCATTTCAAGAAGATCTACTCTTCTGAGTAAGCTTCCTGCATTTTATTCAGCATCAAAAAACATTTTAGCAAATTCATTACATTCTATTCTCACTTCTATGGGATTTGCATCTTACTATGAAAGCAATACTATAATTCATAAAAACACCAAGAAAATATCATTGGATTAAAATTGAGAGTCTTTAGATTTTAGCAAAAGTGAAAAGTGACTTGTGACAAGGTTGAAGAAATCAGACCAGTAAACATATTGTTCTTCAAAACCCTGCACAGAGAGCTCCGCTTAAAAGAGCTCCACTTGAAATGATGATTTCAAGAAATCCTCAGGTTTAAAATCATCGTTCAAAGCCAACGACCCAGTCACAAATATATGAAATCACCTCGCAAATGAAGGTTGTTAATCAAATTTGAGTAGAGAACTTACATGTATGTCAAGGAGAGACAGTCTCCAATTTCGTCTGAATCAATGGTGTTGGTGAATCAGCTTGCAGGTGAACCTAGGTGCCACTTGAGGAGGAAACGATGTTGAAGAAGAAAGGGAGTGCGGATCCGGTGAGGGAAGTCGTCGGATGTGAGAAATGGTTGAATTGGGTTTTAAAAATGGGCGGGTATAGGCTAAATGGGTTTCATTTTCTTTTTTCTAATTTAATAAGCAGTCTTTTAATCTTGGCCTTCAATTTATCATATTCCACGTGTTTAATGCACTGCTGTGCACAACAGATGATTTTTCCACCTTTGGAAATGTCACGTTCCCACTAGCAGAAAGATGTGCACAGCAGACGATTTTTTCCCCCTTTGAAAATGTCACATCCCACTAACTCTTGTGTCTTAGTTACTCTTATTAATTCACTCAGATTCCAACATATATTTTAAGGTTTTTTTTTATTTTATTTTATTTTATTTTATTTTATTTAATTAATCCATTAATTTAAGAATATTCATTTTTAGAATTGAAATGGTAGTTGAATCAAAACCAAACAGATTTGGATTTAAATCTAAATCTAGGATCAACATGTTCTTGGACCATATTTGAATTACACCATAATTGCTTAGAAATTGACCAAAATTAAATCGAATAACCAAATCAAGCTGGTGTAAGGTATTATAGGACCTTAGTGCATGATTGAGAGAATAAAAAAATTTCCCCACCAAGGATCTATATCAAATTTATTACCAGCACTTTCAATCAAGGATAGATATATATGGGGCCTCTTGACCAAAAAAAAAAAAGATATATATGGGGCCAATTGGTCCCCACCAAGTCTAATTAGGGACAATCATGATAGATTAAAATTGGCTTCACTCATCAAGATTTTTGTGATTTATGATCAAGGACAAAAATCTTAGGCCTAGAGTCAAAGTCAGAACAAGAATAGATTTAACTAAAAACATTTAGGACTAGGCTTGAATTATAAAAAACGTGACTCAGCCCGTCCTGTTGCAACCCTACTGCCATTGATGGTCAATTTCATCTCTAATATCTCTTCCTGGTTTTTAAGAATCTTGAATTTTCTTTTAATTCCAACTTCGACTTTTCCTTTAAGATCGACACAGACATAATCACAACACATGATTGAATGGCTATAAATTGCCCGCCCAGGTCATGTGTGTCTCCCACAACTCCAAGCATTCAATATATTAATCTTGAACTGAATTTTACAACGAGGTGTGGGGGCTATATATAGCCTTACATAAAAGAACTAAAACTTAACAAACTAATTGGAGTCAACCACCATAGATAGCTTTCCAGATCTGGAAAGGCTTACAATTTTATATTTCTCCTGAGCCTCGAGTTCCTAAGCCATCTCCAGAATACGGAGTTATCAAATGGATCGCACCTCCTCGGACGGAGGGAGTTGTTTGTGTTTCCATTCATTTCTATAATCCAGTACTGAATCTATGCACAATCAGGTCATAGTTGTTGGTCCTCCTCATTTAGGAGAATAAGCTTAGCAACAATTTTTGACCTCTATGCTGCCAAGTGAAGTAAATTATAAAAAGAGGTTAAAACCTAAAAGAGGAGAAAATGAGATTTTTCTCTTTAACTCTCAACCACTCACCAACCCCCATTGAATACAGGAAAGTCTCAACCACCTAATGCCCTAAAAAATGACAAGTCTCAACCACCTCCCTTCCTCCCATCTATAAATAGGGTGGGAGTGTTTGCTTGTTATATACAACACAAGTGAGAAACACCCACAACTAAGTAAAATCAGTCCACAACTGACTATATTACTACATTCAAAGTAAACACGTACAGATGCTGCGTTTGATCCCCATACCAAGGAAGGTGGACGTGCTTGCGTTTTCTGGGATTCAAATAACACCTTCATAGCTGCAAAATCTATGTGTTGCATGCACAGGACTCTTGGTGACCTCCATTGAGCTGGAAGCAATTAGACCTGCAATTCATATGGTTGTCTACATTTAGACTAATTTGCTGGATTGGATGTGTGATAGTGTAGTCGAAGAGATTGTTAAGTTTAAGTCAAGCTTTGAGTCCTTTAGGTTTTGTTTTGTTAATCGTGCTGCAAACTATTTGTTAGAGACTAGTATTATACTATGTATTTGTTGTGTATTTTCCACATATACTATATCGTATATTGTACTTTATACCTATGATATATATATGTGTTGTACTCTCTTTGAGGGGAACACAAGTCATTCTAATTTCATCATCTAACATGGTATCTCAGCGCAAGTGTTACGATCTTGGATTTTAGGTTTCTCTCTCTGGCGATTCTTGGTCTCTTCTCCAACGAGTCTTCTCAAGTGTTCATGCTCTTTGTTTGTGGAGGTTTGAGTCTTCTCAAGTGTTCATGCTCTTTGTTTGTGGAGGTTCTGCTCAGGTCTTTTGTATTCGCTTTGTCTGATTCGATTGCGGAGATCCGAAATCTCCCGTTCTTCCTTTGAATCGTTTCGGTTTGTGTGATTCTTCTTATCACCGATCTCTTTTCGTGTCGTCTGGTTTTTGAGAGCTTTTGCTCTGTTTTTCGGCTGCTCTTTCTCTTTGGTGTTTTTGGTGTTGCGCTCTCTTCTCTTGTTTTTCAATCTGTTGAGTTTCTACTCTTTTTTTTGAGTCTGTTTTTGATCTGCTGTATTTTACATGGCATAAGCATGATCAAATGTTGTTATCTTGGATCTTGGCTTCTTTACGATCTGTACACTCCCGGTTGTTAATATCTCCACTTCTCATGGTGTTTGGTCTTCTTTGCTTCAACTTACGATCCTCTTCACAGCTCGCATTATGCGGCTCGGGATGCGCTTCGCTTGCGCGGCTCGACTCAATTTCAGCTTATCTTCTACGGGTCAAACAACTTCGATTCTTTGGCACTTGCCTCTCAACCTGTTTCGACCCGAACTTGTTCTTTTTATTTTGGGAGGCCTTGGACCCGAGTTTCAAGCTTTTGTGACTGCTTTACTACACTGAGACTCCCATCAGCTTGCCGATCTTCGTGGTCTTCTTCTTTGTGAAGAAATCGGATCTCTCTGCTTTTCAAGATATTACCAACACTTGTTCGCTAATTTAGCACACACCTCTGATTTGAGCATCAAGGTCTGCATCTTCTGCTACTCCCGGGAATTTTAGCGTTTCTCAACGGATCTTCCTGCTCGTGGTGAGGTTTTGGTGGCGGTTTTATGGTCGAGGTTTTGGCGGGGGTCGACTCTTTATTGTAATATTTGTGATCGCTATGGACATATTCCTCGATTCTGCTATCACGGTCTCGGCCTCATGACTCTCCCCGGCTCATTTGCCACCTCTCGCTCCTTCTCATAATGTTCAATGGCTTCCCGATCTGGAGCATCTCATCATCTCACCCCTAACTCGCGACACATAACTACTCCTCCGAGTATTCGGCCGATTCGGTGCTGATAGGGGATGGTTCGGTTTGAAATTCAACATATAGGTCGTTTCGATTTTTCCGTTAATCATTCGGTCTTCAACATGCCCGATGTCTTACATGTGCCAACCGTATCTTCTAATTTGATGTCTGTAGCAAATTTTGTGATGATACAGTGTATTTTTTGAATTCTACTCGATTGCTTCTATGTAAAGGATCGTGCTCGGGCCGTATTCTTCTCCGGCCCTCTTGAAGGAGGTGTGTATCGACTTGATTCTGGGGTGTTCTTCTCCTCCGTGTCGCTTTATCTGCTGTTAGACAATCTTCTAATGTTTGGCATCTTAGACTTGGACATGCTGCACCTGCTTGGGTTTCTAGAGTGGTTTCTCGGTTTCATTTACCTTGCGGTAGCTCTAAATTTGTTGGTGTTTGTTCGCATGTCAACTTGCCAAGTCTCATGATTGCCATTTGTATCCTCGCATTTCTCTTGCTCTTGCTCCTCTCCCTTATATTTCTGATTTGTGGGGTCCGTCGATGCAATCTCTAAGGAAGGTCATCGTTACTACATCTCTTTTGTTGATGCTTTCTCCGGTCACTGGTTATATACTTTAGCCCATAAATCGATGCTATCAGGTTTTTCGTGTTTTTAAACCTTGTGGAGAATCGGTTTAATTCTACTATTAAATGTTTTCAATCGATTGGGGTGGTGAATTTCAAGTTTCTCCAAACTTTTGACCTCTTGTGGGATATCTCATAGACTTTCTTGCCGCATACCTCGAGCAAATGGAGTGGTTGACGGAGACATAGGCAAATTGTAGAAATTGGACTTTCTCTTCTTCTTGAGTCCGGTCTTCCGTTTTCTTTCGGTGTGAAGCTTTTTATCTGCTTGTCTACATTATGCAGACTTCCCTCTTCTGTGTGCGGTTTGATTCCCCATATCATAAACTTTTTGGGCGTTGGCCGACTATACATTTTTGAAGGTATTTGGGTGTCTGTTACCCATTTCTTCGACCTTATCATGCTCATAAGATGGCTTGGATCTGCTGCTTATATTTTTGTTGGTTCAGCCCTCATCATCATGGTTACAGTGCTTTCATCCTGTCACTGGAAAGGTTATCATATCTAGACATGTGATTTTTGATGAGCTTTTGTTTCCATATAAGGACGGGTCTTTTACTACGGCTTTGGCATCTGGTACATCTTCGATCTCTTTTCTACGTTCGGGTGCCATGTACATTGCCTAGGGATGGTCAGGAGCTGCTACTTCGCTCCATCTAATGTTTCTACAATTCAGTTTTACCTATAGTTGCTGATTTTTGTAATAATGCTACTAATACGTACTCATGTTGAGTCTGTTGGGCTTGTACCTAAAAGGACTATTGGACTTTGCACTGATGGATTTAATAGTTCTGCTACTATTATGCCTCACATTGATTCTGCTGCGGATGCATGTGGACCTTTACCCTCTTCTATGCTTTGTGATTTTCTGCCTTTACCTGCACATGGGCCTAATAATGTTGCTGTTGCTAATGGGCCTCATAATAATGCTGTTGGTCATGGGCCTAATAATGTTGCTGCTGGTCATGGGCTTTATATAGATGTTCTTGATGTTTATAATCATGGGCATAATACTGTTACTGTTGGTCATGGGCCTTCTCTTCCTAGTCAACCTCCTTTGGTTAATAATACTAGTAGTGGGCCTTCATCTACCCTTCCTAATGAAGTTTGTCTTCTACCTCATGCACCTCTTCGGTCTCACTCCATGGTCACTCGATCCCAAGATGGGACTCGCATACCACGTGTCCCAACAAGTTTCCATACGACCGCCACTCTCTCCCTCATGTTTTAGTTGCTTCATCATCACCGATATTGAACCCACATGTTACTCTCAGCATCTAGCACACGGTTTGGCGCACGATGGATCGAATTTAATGCTCTCATTTCTAATCACACTTGGACTTTGACCTCACTTCTGCGGATCGTCAAATTATCGGTTGCAATGGCTATTTCGCATTGCGCCGCTCCGATGGGTCAATTGGCGTTATAGGCGCGGTTAGTCGCTAGGGCTACACACGGGAGTATGGCCTAGATTATCTGAGACTTTTAGTCCGGTGGTCAAACCTACTACAATCCGCATTTTGTTATCTTTGGCGGTGTCCTCCACTTGGCCTATTCGCCAGCTTGATGTCAATAATGCTTTTCTTCATGGTCATTTGTCCAAGACATTTATATGCATCAACCTCCCGGCTATGTTGATTCTCGTTTTCCCACACATGTTTGTAGCTTCAAAGGTCTCTTTATGGCCTTGCGGCTCCGGGCATGGTTTCAACGTCTCGGCTCATTCTTACTAACCCTTGGTTTTCGGGGTCTAAGCCGATTCTTCATTATTTTCCGTCATTGTTCTCATGGGCCTCTCTATTGCTGATTTATGTTGATGACATCTTGATTTCGGGCCGTCTCTTGTTGCCATGATGACCTTATCCACTCTCTTAGTGGAATTTGCTCTAAAGGATCTTGGTCCCGCGTTTCTTCTTAGGGATTGAGCTTATCCCTCTTTCCATGGGTTTGTTGTTATCTCGGACGTTACATTTGTGGGCTTCTCCAACGGGCTGGTTTATCCGATGCAAACCCATTACTACTCCCATTGTCCCTTCTCACCACTTATCAAGTCGGGGGGATGTCTCTCCGACCCAACTTTGTCCGTAGTTTGGTTGGTGCTCTTCGGTATGTCACTATGACTCGTCCGTTGCTTTCCTTGTCAATAGCTTTGTCGGTTTCTTGCTTCTCCCGAGGATCATTGGGTGGCTTTGAGCGGTTATTCGGTATCTCAGGCACTATCTTGTTGGTCTCCATATTCGCCTTCTCTTTTCTTTGGCCGCTTTCTCGATCTTGTGGGTTGTCCCGATGCGGAGTCTCGGAGGGTTTCTTATTTTCTTTGGCATAACTGGTTTCTTGGCGTCACGCAACAGGCTCTGTGCGAGATCTGCCCGGTGAGTATCGTGCCTTGGCTTTGGCTCTCGAACTCCTTGGATTCGGTCATTACTTCCGAGTTGAGTATTCCTCGGTCTTCTCCACTGTGTTATGGTGTGATAATATTGGTGCTACCTACTTGTCTGATCCCGTGTTTCACGCTCGCACCAGCATTTGGGTGGATTTTCATTTTGTTAGAGACAAGGTTGCCAAGGGAGATCTCCAGGTTCGCTTTATCTCTACTAATGATCAGTTGGCAGATATTCTCACCAAAGGTCTCTCCTCCTCTCGCTTTCAACTTTTACGATCCAAAGTCAAGCTTCATTCTGGCCCCTTGACTTTGCGGGAGGGTGTTAGAGACTAGTATTATACTATGTATTTGTTGTGTATTTTCCACATATACTATATCGTATATTGTACTTTATACCTATGATATATATATGTGTTGTACTCTCTTTGAGGGGAACACAAGTCATTCTAATTTCATCATCTAACACTATTTAGCAGATTATTTTGCCTATGGACCCAATGCGTTTTGGTTGTACTTAAGGTCTGGTGGCTGTCTTCATCATCTTTCATTGTTGACAACTCTTTTCATATCTTTAGGAACTTTTCCCTGGAGAGATCTAACACTTTTCATATCCTTAGGAACTTGTCCCTGGAGAGTTTAATCTAAGTTACCTTTTGACCTTTGACCAAAATTGTGCTGCTCTTTGATAGTAAATTTTCATTTTCAAAATCAAATTGGAATTATAATTGAATCGGACTTAATAGTTTCAGGTTTGGATCCATTTTTATAGTTGACTTGATTATTAGATTGTATTTGATTAATCATAATTGCTTAGATCAAACCAGACAAATCGACATTCTTAATTGAGAGGGAAAAACAAAAATGAAAAATTCCAATCATGTTCTAAAGTCATGTAATACAAAATACAACCACAACATCAATCCTCAATAAGCGGAATTTGGTGCGGAAGACGTCCACACAAACAAAATCCAAGGAAAATTCCCTATATAGTGTTGTTCCATTGGCTGAGATTGCATATGTTGTCATTATTGGCAACAAAAATACAGTGTTTTTTAAGAGTACATGACTTGTACATAAGTAAAGCTCCCATAGAATGAAGTGAAGCTCCCATAGAAAACTTTGGGCATTTGTTATATATTTTAGAGGGTGATTTAACACTATTATAACAGTTTTGAGTGTTTGTGAGAAGATTTAAGTATTTTGGGTGAAGCGAAGATTACTTAGAATAGTGGATTTCACAGGTCACTGCACAAGGGTCACATTGAATGGATTTTTGAGTAGTCATCCAGTTGTTTTCTGGGTTAGACTTAAACTAAAAAAACGTAGTTCATGAAGTCTTCTTTCCAACTCACTTTTCAGATTGTGATTTCAATATTAAACAAGGGAGTTATGAGGTTTTTCGTGAGAGTGTGCGATATGGAAACAAATCTGGGCATTGTAGAAGAAATATCAAATTTGGCTACTGTGATATAATCTACTCTCAGGGGTTCGAAAATAATTTTTAAGAGTTCGGGGGTCTTTGTGAAATAAGTTTTACATCTCAAGAAGGAAAGCGTAGTTTTGAAAGATTGAATGATACAATCTAATGGTCATTAGAAGGATGTGGATGAAGATCCAATTTTGAGGGTCTAGATTGATGTGCTTGGTTTTCAAGTGCCCAAGACGGAAAAGATTCCATCGCACGCCTTTTGGTTGGTCGGGAGCATGATAATATGGTGCACCGCAAAGTATAATGATCAACATGATCCTATGTATTGCAGCTTAAAGGTAAGATTAGAAAAGATTCCATTTGAAATAATCTGGTGAATGGTACTTTAATCTTACATCACTTAAAGGATCTGATGGCCCAGATCTCACTCGCCTTTTTAAAGTGGATATCCAACAGCTGTGGGATTATATTCTCTTTGGGACTCATCTAGAAGATGAAATCCAACGGTTCTTGTGCATCAACGTTCATTCTCTTTAAAAGCTCGAATTTGAGCGAAACAGAAGCATGTTTTTGGCTTGTGGAGACTAAGAAAAAAGTGGAGGAGAAGACAAGAAGTAATATGGGTATGGAGAACAAGTTCAGATGTGTATTTTGGTGAAAACGTTGAAGAATAAGAGTGGTGGTGCATTATCTAGTAGACCCAGACATATTGTGGTGTGTGGTGGACGTGCCCTTGTGTAATTGATAACTATAAGATTATCTTGACCAACTTTGTTTTGAGATTAAACGTCACATCAAAGAGAATTTTAGAAGACACTAATTCACCCCCCTCTCATTGTCAACTTGGGAATAACACACATAGCTTTATCCCAACAATTTTTCTAAGAAGAAAGAGAAGTATCACTAGATTCTATTTCACTCAAAACACAATTTGCGGGTTGTGTAGGTGTGCAAGGCCTAAGAATGACCCAAAGAATTTGATTAAGCAATCTCTAGGTTCTCTCTACTTCGGCATATCGAGGACTTTGATGCCTTTTGGGAGAAGGAACCAGAAACTTGTAGGACTCCGTCAATAGTGGACTTTGAACCATTTTACAACACTGATTTTGGTGATCCCGTTCCAAATACAAGAAGATGGATATTTATAGAACTAAGACATAACTACCCTTGCATAAAGATTCAAATAACTGGAAACAAAGCAATTGCTAGAAACTAGCTTAACTGCTACCTCCTTCCTCAGTCTCAGTCAGCCTTGCAACACTGTTTGGTCCAGGGCTTACACTGAACTGGTTCTTTGGCCCAAGCTCTTATTGGCTCACTATTGAACAAGGTTTATTATTGGCTTATTTTTTTTCTGGAACTAACATATTCCTATCAGTCAATCCTGAAAAACAATTATTACGTACTCATGAAGAAGAATCCAAGTAACCATCAGTAGAAGGAAGATCAAGAGGAGGAGGTGGCGGATGCAGGTAACCAAAATCACTTCTGACTGGATGGCTTGGTGATCCTCTTGGAGTTGGAGGTGGTAAACGTGGAGACCTTCCATAGATGCAAATCACCATGAACCCTTCACAAAGATCTTCTGCAATTCAAGTTGTCACAAAGAGAACATTAATTAAGAAAAACATAATGTGAGATCACAAGTGGCATAGTACTATTTGACCGATCTTTGTATACATTCAAAAGAAAATAGAAAGCTAATTAATTACCATTAAGTATTCTTGCTTGGCCATGGATAAGAATTTCAGAACTTAGTAGCAAAGCAAAGAGATAGATGAGAGCCATTCGCCTTATGGGATTCTGCATATTGAGTTGACTGAACTTGAACTTGAACTTGAACTTGAACTTGAGAATCTCCCGATCGCATGAACTGATTTATAAGGGATTCCTAATAGAGACTGAGTCAAAATTGGCTACCAATTAATCAAACCTCGATCGGATCGATCTTAATGTTTCTGTGTTTGACTGACCCTTAATTAGTTTGGCTTAAACTTCACAAGTATTTTGTCACTGACTTCATAATTTGGATTTAATTAAAGTTTATCAGGGTTGTGTTGTGTGTTCCTTAATTTATTCCAAGATTTGAATCGTTGCAAACTTTAGATGAAGCATAAAACTCATGCACTTAAAAGGAGCTCTTGTACAGTGAGGGTTGGTGAATTTGGAAATTTGAGGTTGTGAGTTGAGCACTTCTTTGTTAATGGCGGGGTCTACACGCTTAGTATTTGGATTCGATTTGAGATGAGAATGATGAGGAAGGTACAAAAAAATGTGTTCAAACTAAATGGCCATTGCAATTCTATAAAATTGAGGTTTTTAAATTTTGGAGGAAACAATGAAAATCATTTATATATATATATATATATTTGGTAAGGTGCAACATGCAAGAAAAAAGAAAAGAAAAAGAAAACACATCTTGGGTGCATCATCTTCTTCACTCTATCTGATTCATTTTCTCTTTATTTATTTTTTTCATACGAATAATTATCATTATCCTCTAGTATTATAATTTAATTGCTAATTGAACTTTGCTTTTAATGAAAATACTATTGCCCTCCTTACTTCTATTTATTGGTGTTAAGAGATTGTTAAGATTAGATATGTAATGTCAATTTTGCCTGATACCCTCATGAATTATAGCTTAATTTTGTTTTTGCTAAAAGGGTAATTTTTATTAAGCAAAGAAGAAAAAGAAAAAAAAAGAATCATACAACAATTAGTACTTCATGAGGAACCAAACTCGCTCACCTGCAACAACAGTTGTCCCCAATACACAATTCTTCATTGGTTCCTACTCACATGTGATAACACTTAAACTATCAGAACTGATATCTAGGACGTCTAGAGGCATCCAAATCCAATTCTCTAAGGATTGAAGCTGGCCAGGGAGTGTTAATATCAGAGGTTCCCGTCCTTGCCGCTGATGTCGCCAAAAAATCTGCCATTATATTAGGTTTACGATAGCAAATGTGATATCTTCCAATCTATGGCCATCAAATATGCCTGTAATTCTCTCAAATGTTGAGGGATATACTAATGTACTTTTTTCTGCTGAATTAGAACCACTCCAACCTTAGAATCGTTTTCTACCCAAAGCTTAGTGATTTGTAAGTTTTGTGCCCAACGCAATCTGTGGATGAAAGTCTCTAATTCAGCCTCAAAGTTGGTTTTAACATCTAAAAAACTCTGAAATTGAAAATCACCACAACAGCTCCGTTTTGAAATACGCCTATAACCCCAGCCCTACCTAGATTACCCAAGGAAGACCCATCAATATTAAGCTTTACCCACCATGCAGAAGGAGGACACTAAAATTTTTCCTAAGGAAGAGCAACAGCAATGACAAAAAATTTAAGGCGCAATCTTCTAGCATCCGAAAAAATGGTAGGAGTAACTCTTCTACCATCCATGTTAAAACCGAAATGCACTAAGTTTGAAAAAATTAAATGCACCACCTCATCAATCCTTAAATTTAAAATTTCAAACCGGATTTGATTGCAGACCATCCATAGTAAGTATAAAAGAAAACAACATCTATTTATCCAAGCAGTTTGTAAAGGAGACTGTGATGCCTGTTGTTTCGACACTGTGAACGGCTCTACAATCAAATCTTTTACTGTCCAGTTGTAACCAAACTTTGCCGTAAAGACTTCTCCACATCCACGTGAGAAAGAGTAGTGAAGAAAAAGATGCTCTATATCCTCTGAAGCTTGACCATAAAGGTTACAACATGATGCTAGCATAATCCCTTTACATGCCAACAAGGCATTGACTGGTAGCCTACCATGGAAGATTCTCCAACATACAACTTGTTGTATCAAGGCTAAAATGAAGTCTTCTAAATACTTTTTGCCAATTGTTCCCCTTTCCAACAATAGAGATCCCAAGCAAATCGAAGACCAAACTCATCCCCACCAAACCTTGCCAATAACATACATCGACAAATCCAACACAAGGAGCAAGGTACAACTGAATAATAGAGATTACATCTTGAAACTTGGAGTTGTCCACTGCCGGTAAACTCCACTCTCCTTGCTGTAGACAATCTGAAATTGTTAATTTCAATTGACCTTTAAATCTAGTGGAGTAATAATATAGTCTGCAATGGTAAAATTCCCCAACCACTGGTCGAACCAGAAATTGATTTGTTGATCATCTCCAATTGACCACTGATGAGCACATTTATGTGTGAAATCTTAGGGCATAAAGCATGCATTTTACACACTTTGAGTGGAGCTACCTTGGGGTTTATATTGTTTCTACAGATTTTATGAATTTTCAGGACTTGAGCGAATATTTGGAGTTTTGGGTATTAAACATGAGATTTTACACGTCAAGAGGTCCGTTCAAATTCTCAAATGCGAAAATGGGTCTGACCTGGAGCATGATGGGTCAGAGATGTGATTATGGGCCAACTCCAGAGTATTTTAGAGATAAAGAAGCAAATTTTGTTCTACGGCTGAGATTAGAAATTATTAATAAAATCTACAGATATATTATTGAGAGAGTCCAAATGGAGAAAAATAGTTCTTGCACACCTCAATATCTTATTTCCTATTTGGGACTTGGTCAAAGAAAGAAAAAGAGGAAAAATCCCGTTTTTGAATGTCTTTGTCCAGTTTCGATCAAGCCCTTCATCGAACAGTCATCTGGTGTCTGATTGAGCTGATTTTTGGAGGAGAGCTTTACGACTTCTTAGCCCTCAAATCCAACGGTGGAATTGTGCATCTGATCTCTCTAAGTCATTCCGATTAGTACGTCAAAACCCTAATTGGTTGAGTCAGATATGAACCATAAGTTTGATTTAAATTCTGTCATGATTCATATCCTATGTAAACTCTATAAAAGGAGAGCATACTCCATCAAAGGAGAAGGTGTTCTAGAGCTTAGGAGAAGTACATTTTCTTTTCTTTGGTTTAGTTAGGCTTTCTTTAGTTTTCTTTGCTTGAATTTGTGAGATTTTAATTTCTAGATTGAATGTTTAGGTTTAATTTTTTTTATGTAATGCAATTCAAGTTCAAGTTTCAAGTTTTTAAATTCGTTTTTCTCTGGGTCTAGCAATTGCAGATTTAGATCATTCTAGATCTAGATCTGGTTGTTAGGGTTGGTTGAGATTCGAATCGTTTGTTCAATTCGCAAATAAGTAACCTTCTTTATTAATCTTCTCTCCTCCCTCCATTCCCGCTTCTATCTACCCCTCCATATTCTTAATTTAGGATTTACTTTCAGCATTTATTTATTGTTCTCCCTTCTCCTAGATCCTTGATCAGAGATGCCTACAGTCGTGCCTCTCTTTGGTTAAGGTTTCCATTTTACTTCGCGTTTACTTTCTTTATTTACTTTCAGCATTTATTTATTGTTCTCCATTCCCCTGGATCCTTGATCAGAGATGCTTACAGTCATGCTTCTCTTTGGTTAAGGCTTCCTTTTCCTTTTATTGATTTGTTATTTACTTTCTATCCTGTTTTTTTTTTCTCTCTTTAATATCCATTCCCCCGATCGGTGGGTGAGGCTGCGGGGGTCCACGGTCAAAGTCATTATTATTATACTCCCCTTCCCTCGATCCAGCGGACACTCGATCACTTCCCTTTTCTTTTTATTTTTATTGTTCGCATTTTTTTTTGTCTTTTATTTATGCATTGATTGTGGTTAATTTATTTTTCGTTTCAATTCGATTGCATTAGATGTGTGGATTATGATCGTTTAGTTTAGTTAATTAGTTAACAAAAATTGAATCATTCCACTCTCGCATTAACTATTAAGAAGTTGAATTCTAAGTGGTATATCTCCTTGAGATCGACCCGTTAGCTACACGATACGGTGCGCTTGCGGTTACTTTTAAATTTCACAAACAACCACCGTTTGTGTGCCCGAACAAAACTCCAAACCTTCCTCAATCCTAACATCAAAGATGACTGCTACCTAGAAAGCTTTAGATTTCCCCTTTGGTCCACCAACTTCCCCTTCAAAAAGTGAGAAAACCAGAGTGTTTGTGTTTAATTATCCATGCCAACTTGCATAAGGATGCGAAATTGACATCTCTTAATCTTCGAATACCCAAACCTTCCTCACATTTTGGGGCACACACTATCGCCCAAGACATTGTAACCTTCTTCACAGTCTCTATACTACCTGGTCCAATGAAGTTACGCATCCAAGCCTCTTCTTGCTTGATGACAGAGCTAGGCCACTTATACACTGAGAAATTATGAATCGACATGCTAGAAATAACTGAGCATACCAGCTCCACTCTACCTACCATAGAGAGTATGTCACATCCACCCGCCGGTACCCTAACTGCGATACCCGAGTGTGTGTTCCACAGCCTTGAAGATCAGTTCATGATAATCATCCTCCCACATTCACAATAATATAATCAAGAACAAGACTAAATCAATGTATACATATTATTAAGAAAATAATCAATAAATAGTTTTGAGAAAGATTGCAATATCAAATCGGAGTGCGAAAAATATGATCCAAAGGAATAATCAGAGTATAGAGTATAGTGGAAAATCACTTTATAATTACAACAGATAAGTAGATCGAAACTTTATTGGAAATACAACTGGATAAAATAATACTATGAATCGTTCTAATAATAATCAAAATATGTCTCTACATTGAACAGAGTATGTAACTTCCATAATCAATATGAGGATAACCAACTCCACAATGGGACTAATCCCGGTACGAACAATTGTTGCATTGGTAGTCTTCACCGTGATGTTCGTAATAGCCAACACCTTGAAAACTTTACGAGTCATCCATCGCGGTCTCGTAGTCCTGGTTCTTGAAGTCATCAGTACCTATAGTAAGATCTAACAAATGTTGCCCCCAAAGGGGTGAGTTCAAAAGAACTCAGCAAGTAGTTCATTCACAAATAACATTTACAAAGGAATTCAAAACAGTCAAGATGTACATGATATGAAACATGATTCAAGTATGCTACTAACTCTATATATGCTAGTCTCTAGTGGCAGACATGCATTAAGATAGAATACTATACTCTAGGTAGTCTAGTCACTCTTCCCTCAACCATCTCGGTATCTTGGGTTCTCTGCAATAATTAAGGTTAGGGCTTCCCTCTCGGACATTCCATGGTTGGGGTTTAGGTCAACACTATCAAAGTTGGAAATTGAAAATAATCAAAGGGCAAACATTCCATATGCTTCCACATTGGGAAGCTTGATATATGCACAAGTCTCTACGAGACCTGACATTGCTTTTGTTGTTGGAATGTTAGGGAGAGATCAGAGTAATCCCGGCCTGTATCATTGGAGAGTTGCAAAGAAGGTCATGAGGTACCTTTAAGGAACAAAAAACTTGATGCTTACATTGCTTTTGTTGTTGGAACTTTGCGGGTTGTGTTGATTCATGTAAATCAACATCTGGCTATGTCTTTATGATAGCTAGTGGGGCCATATCTTGGAGAAGTGCTAAGCAAACCTTGGTTGCTACTTCTACCATGGAAACTGAGTTTGTATCCTGTTTTGAGGCTACTGTGCACGGAATATGGTTGAGAAACTTCATTTTTGGGCTTAGAGTTATTGAGTCTATCTTTAGGCCAATGAAGTTATACTGTGATAATACTGCTACAACGTTCTTTGCTAAGAATATTAAGAGTGAAAGTCGGAGTAAACATATCGACATTAAGTACTTAGCAATAAGAGAGCACATTAGAGCTAAGGAAGTGATCATAGAACACATAAGGATTGAACAAATGATTGATGATCCGTTGACAAAGGGCATGCCACCTAGAGCTTTGAGGATCTTGTTTTTTGTTTTGGGACTTCGGGAAGATTTATCTTCATGAAAGCTAATTATTACACATTCTAACTGTAATAATTGTTATGTAGTTTGTTTCTCATTTTCATTGTATACATTTCTGTTGAGATAACAAACATGTTGTTGGACCAGGAATAAACATTTGAGGTTTATTCATAAAGTTGGGTTTATGCAAAAAAAGAAAATATTGTATTGTAATACATAGAAGGCATTGCTTGAGTCAAAGGTGTCTGCCGCTATGATTCGTACAATTCTTTTTTTTTTTTTGTTTGAACATTAAGAATTAAGATGTAATGTTGTTTGGGCCAAGTGGGAGAATGTTAGATTTCATTTATTTAAATAAGTAAATATTTAAGATTTTAACTTCTCATAATTATGATGTGGCCCAAACATTCTTGATAATTACAACTTAGTTTTAGGTAACCACCTTAATAATTGTTTGGTGGTTACCTAGGGGTGTTTGATGGGATCATCGTGTCTATAGGTCTCATGATTGAACTTGTATTCTAAGGAGAAAACTTACGGTAGTTTTTTGTGAACTCTGGTCCCCGGTTTTGTTAGTAAGAAAATTCCATGTCTCTTCATCATTCGGTTGCTAAGAAAAAACTGGAAGAACTGGATTTCTTCGACATCACAGACGACAACCTTCTTGGAGAGAAACTCACAAATGACTTCTTGAAACAAGTATCCATGGCTAGAGGTAAAGTACCTTATCTTGTCTTTCACATGATTGAATTAAGAATATGACTAGATAGGTTCTTGAGTTCAATATTAAGTAAATATTGATTACTTTGTTTGTATGGGAGTTCTTACAGTGAGTACTTGGAAGTACTCGAGAAGATCTACTGGAAACCAGTTATTCCGGTAGGGTTAGTTCCATCGGAGCTGCCGGAGAGAAGTGATAATGGAGAGGAGTCGTGTAAAATCTTTGAATGGCTTGATGAAAAAGAAACCAAATCTGTTGTGTTTGTAGGGTTTGGAAGTACATGCAAATTAAGAAAAGATCAAGTTCATGAGATAGCTTATGGGCTTGAACTTTCCAATTTGCCATTCTTGTGGTCACTCATCAAACATGAATCAGAACCTGAATTTACCGGCAATGTCGAAATCTTACTACCGAGCTTTATCAAGAACAGGCCTGGTCGAGGTTTGTTGTGCATGGGATGGGCACCTCAAGCTGAAATTCTAGCTCATCCTGCAATTGGGGGATCATTGTCGTTTCATGTTGGGTTGTTCAGTATTTGAAAGATTCAATTTGTGCGTAAAGTAATGACAAGTATTTTGAAGATATAAACAAATCTAGGTAGAAATGGCAAAAAAATGAATTACATGTATAGAAGATGTGAATTCGATCAAAATAATAGTTATACTCACAGTAACAAATCTGGCTGTGTCCACTCTCAAAAAACATAAAAAAAATTACACTGAAAAAAGAAATACTGAGTAATGGGGAAAAAAAAAAAATGTGAGTTGATTAACAAATGCAAGTTAGCATGAGGATTAGCAACAGTGAAGTGATAATCCTTTCTACACCCAAACTCCAAGTAGAAGAACAGAACCATTCTACATCGTAATGCTGGAAGAACCTGCAATTAAATATGATTAAGTGATTAAAAAAGCAATTTTCTGGTACACGGTCAGATCTCGATCTGGTAGTTATTTTACTAAGACATACAAATATTTCAGAGAAAATCACAAATCTCACGATGACTCTATTATAAGAGAACATAACATACATATTTATAGAGTTTCAATTGGATAAACGGATCATTCCATTTGACCGTCTTCCAAAATATATTGATACAGGTCAATTTTAAAATCGAGTAAAAAAATTCAAGTCACATATAAGATAACATCAATCTACAACTGAGGGTGTACTATTATTTGTGTCTTTTAAAGGAATTAGCAATCAAACTTGCACTTACAATTGTATTCGGTCCAACCGATGGTATGATTTTCGAGATCATATACCACTAGCTTATTTGCTAATACTAAATCTGCAAGGACATTATTGACAATAATCAGGTTCACCAACGAAAATGAAGAACTTTGTATTTTGAATCATGTTCTTGAGAGTGTGACAATGAGTTGACTAAAATGCTATGTCAAATATACGAAAAGTCACTAGAATGAAAGCTTCAAGAAGCATTGAGACATAAATACGTACCTCCCAAAATGTTCAATGTCATTGCTCCACTGACTAAACTTGAAGAATCTTGCCAAAGAATACACCATTGACCTTGCTGTGAAGGTGAAGGTGGAGGTGGGGAAAAAAAATTAGGGCACAAACTAAGTATTGCGAGTGATGATCACACAGAAGATTAATAACAGAAACTGGAGAATTGAACTTCCACTTATGAGAATTTAAAATTTTAAGATGTTTACTAAAATAGGAAATGAAGTAGGTATCCTTCAAGGTTACCTTCGTAATTCTAAACTCATATTTGAATGAATGATACTTACATAATAAATCATATAATCATGTGGATACACCATCAATGACATTGAATTTTGAAAATTAAACGTGACAGTAGGAAACCCAGAATCCACACTGCAATAACAAATGAAAAGATTTAGACACTCACCAAAAACTGAAAAGAATAAGTGGTCTTGCTGCTTCAATTTGAAAATAAATATATAGAAATAGATTATACATACCTTCCGTCGTATGGAATACAGGGGTTTGATTGATTCATCAAACTTGGGTATTGAGTTGTTACCTGATGAAAATAAGCATCAAAACAAGTGTCCTATGAACTGGAAATTAAGGATCCTGTTTGATAATCCATCAAGTGTTTTTGCTTCGAAAAATACCAGAAACAGTTTGAATTGTTTCTAAGCAGAGACACTTCTTTACACGTTTGATAAAACTTGCTTTTGAAAGCAAAAACATCATCAGCGGGGATTTATAAAAGTTCTTATGTTTAGAATGTCAAATTCCATGAATAACTTCAATGTTTTTTGGCAATTTTTTTTTTCTCCTAAGATTTTAATTAGAAAATATCACATACCGCAGTCATCAGGGGTTGATATATAGCGTCTGTAAGATAAGCCAAGGTTGTACCACTGTCGATTATAGTCTCTTGGTTTGCAAATGCACTGGACGGAAGTTGCAGAGCTGAGCCACCGACATCAACTGATACCAGAGTGACTTGATAAAGCTCCCTATCATAAAAATAAATTAAGCCCTAAAATCTGTAAATATATATACTAGTTTCCAATAACTTCAATAATCTAAAATGTTTAGTTTCTTTAGTTTTCCATTACTGAATGCTGAACATAACTCTGGCAAAACTAAATATGAAGCTGGATTGGAATCAACAAGAAGTGAGAAAACATCGCTTACGGATTTGTTACCAATGGAGTTGAATTTACTTTAGGTTGTGCCACTTCTCCAATAACAAAAATTCCATTTCCACTAGCACCACCCAAGCAATGTGCAAATGTGTCTCTTACCAATCCAGCTGAAGCTAATTGTGAAATAAAAGATGTTGATGCAGGTCCCATACCAAGTATTCCATCAAGTGCTCCATTTTCTGAAGCTAAATTGCCAGTACGTGACACAGCACACCTATAAAATAAAAATAAATAAATAAATGTGTACATATCATAAATTGGTACCACGTATATAGCATGAAAAAGGCCTTTTATTTTTCGTCAAAAGTGACATCAATTAGTTTGTAAAGTCAACTTCCTTATTTTATGTAAACACGAGGCATGCAAGGCGAGTAATAATTGTCTCATATAGTTGTATTTTAATAAGCTAGAAAATTCTACAAGCAACATGATCATGGTTTTAGTACATGATATCTACTCAAATCTGATATGGTATCAACTTGGTATAGCTTTTTTATTAGGGGATGGGGACTATTACATATACCACAAGGAGTATCAAACTGGTGACTTCTTCCCTAAAAGGTGCCGGTCATTATAAGCTAAACTACCCTTTATTAGTTTAAGTGTAAATTTTTCTTATACCTATTTACTTCTTGTCAATCCATGCAATTGATAAGCTAGGTATCAACATGATATCAATCACAAATACAAAATGATACATATCACTCAAGAAGATCAATATGGTATCAATACCGACAATCATGAACAGTACTTCACAGCAAGGTGCTTGAGGTGAAGGGGTCTTATTATCATTGATAGGGGAGCAAGGAGTTTTTACTTGTCACCTTACATAAATTTCTACCCTAGATGAAGCTATAGACATTTTGATGATCTTTCCTGGGCTATGTTAAATAATGTGGAGATATTATAAAGATAGATAGACAGAAAGAGAGGGGGGCAATGTAACTTACCCAAATATTATGCTTGTGTTTGTTGGTGAATTTGAAAATTTTCCAGTAACTTCGTTATATTGCACAACATCACTTACATAATATCCAGTAGCTGTGCTTCCATCCCCATATGCCAAAGAAAAAGAACAAGGTGTGCTAGCACTAGTGCAAGTAGGATCGATTCCATTTGTAGAAGTGCAGAACAGTTGCTGGCAACTGACAACTTTTGCTGTACTTGATGCAGATTGATCATATAGTTGAAGTGATACCTGTTCAAGCAATAGAGATATTAATAATAAGCATATTTATAGTTCAAGAATAAACATATAAATTCATATGCAGAAGAAGAAGAGGAAAAAGAAGAAGCCATACACCATTAAGAGTGGTTTTGGTTGGACATTTATTGCATCCAGCACAATTTATCCATAAAACATCACTTCCAGTGTCAACTTGAACATAATATGTTTTTGTAGGAGTGCCTATTCCAAATTGAGTAAAGTAAAGCCTAAAAGAAGCAAAACCCAGAAATTTAATTTGTTAGATATATATGTATATTCCATTGAACAACGAGAGCTAGAACTCAACTCATCAAGAATTCTGAAACTAACCCAGTAGAGTTCACAAGCCCATCTCCTCCCAATGGTAATTCAACGTCATACAGGATCCGTTGGTGACGAAGAGTATCATGTTCTTTCATGGCACTAATCGATGGTTTCTGACCAGCAAACTTATGCCTCACATTTAGTAACATATTTGCAGAAACATTAGAGACCACCAAGAGAAATAAAATGGAGAACCCAAGCGTAAATCTTTTGAGACCCATATCTCTTGGTTTCTCTAGTTTCTGTTTCTAATTCTTGGAGGGATAAGGAGTTAGTAATATAAATAGTCATGACTCCCTTTCAAACGCAACTCAATCTAACCCATCACCACCACAGCCATGACGTAAAGGAATAAAAAGTAAGCATTGTTGATGATTCACGCCTTTTTTTATTTTTTTATTTATTTATTAAATCAAACTTTCGCCGTGAATTATGGACTCGGTTGATAAACCCAAGTGTTTTTACTTCGAAAAAGCATCAGAAATAGTTTTGATTGTTTTTAAAAGTGAGAACATTTTTATAACAGTTCAATTGTTCTATGTTGTCAACAGTTGAGATCAAAATCTCGATCGAGATTTCGATCTTGACCGTCCATCTCAACTTTCTTTCATCCATGAGACAAATTGTTGAGGCCAAAGTCTCGGTCAAGATTTTTATCTAGACCATTCGCAGTAGGTGCTGCACATTTAATGCGGAACATTTAAGTCCCAACCCAAATTTTATAGACGTTCGAGAAAACTTACTTTTTGGAGGCAAAATTACAATAAGCAGAATTTTTGCAGAATTGATATGTTTAGAATGTGAAATTTCATGAACCCCCCGTCTAACTCTATGTCACTTAAACCTAGACAGACCCAAATTTTACTTTGAGAAATAGATTTATTGTTCCATCAAAGGAAGCAAAACTAATTTTCATAAATTTCAATTTATGTTTCAAAAAAAATACTTGAAATAAAATACTTTAATCAAAAGATTTTGACCAATTTTTTTTTATTTCTCAAAGTAAGAAAGACCAGAAACTAATTTTTGGTGGGTTATCAAATGAGTCCTAACTTTCCATTCTCACCAACTACATTCTCTTCCACACCTAGGGTTAAAAAATGTGCTTCAAAAAAAGGTTTTCAATTTAATGTTCTTTGTTTCTTCTCAAGGTTTTCTTCTCAAGGCGGGTTTTTTCCTGCCACTAAATAAAACTCAAAAGTGTAAATGATGAGGCCTTATCTTATGGTGACAGTTGCTTCTTATGTAACAGTTCCTTCTTAACTCTAATTAAATTAAATTTATTGCTATTTAATTAGATACATGGGTCCTGTTTTTTCCATTAATCTCTATATAAGTCTCTAGAAATTATTCTTTTAACTCATGTTTACATTATGCTTAAGGAATATATATGGGTCATGTTTACATTATATGCTCTTGAAATTGGTTTTGTTCAATATTTATATGTTCTCTAGACATGAGCATGAGATGCACTTGCATATTAGCTATCATGGCATGTGTTTTGCTAAATTCATTTTCACTTTGACCATCCAACTGAAACATGGTTCATGTTATACCTACTTTAATGACTTAGTTTATATTTTTAAAATATGTTCAGATATAGGTTCGGGGAGGGGGCTGATTCTTTTTCTTATTTCTATATGTTATGATTCTTAATTAATTATTGTATTAGTTTGCTTCTTATGTCACAAGATTCCTTTAAATAGCTTGAGGGACTTTCAAGGCCATCCATTTTTTATTTTATTTATTTTTTAAATCTCATGTCTAAGAGACCACGACAAAGCATTGTTATTGAATATTTCTCACTTTTAAACATCACATTTGAAAAATATGGAATTGTGGACTCTTGTCATAATCCACTAAGAGTTTCTATTTCAAAAAATAATCAGAAACAATTTTGTCCGGCCACTGTCATGCCAGACTTGCATGTTGCACCTTCAAGCTTAAAAAAAATAATAATAATAATAAAAAAAAACCCTCTTGGCTAGCTGCATCATTGTCTTCCCTTTGTATGATTCATTTCCTCTCTCTCTATTTATTATTATTAATTGTCATTAACCTCTAGTACTATAATTTAATTGCTAATTGAACTTTGATTTTAATGAAAATACTATTGCCCTCCTCACTTCTATCTAATTGTGTTAAGAGGTTGTTAAGAATAGATATGTGATGTCGATTTTGCCTGATACCTTCATGTATTATAGCTTGATTACTAACCTGTCATATGTACCTTGATTATTACTTATCTATCTTTTACATCATCTTATCATAATCTATTCTTTGAAATCCAAAATGACTAGAATATTTGCACAAATTTTGTATTGCATATGGTTTTTAAAGGAAAATTTCAGAACATCCCAAGATAATTGGTAAAAATAGATCCCCCAAAAGTATGCTAAATTGGCAATGACCTCCTAAAATGTCTCTTCAATTTGTACAATAGTATACTCTATTGTTCGCAAACTCCGTTAAATCGTTGTTAGATAATTTGGTAATTCCTATATTGCCCTTAATCTCTTGTGACTTTACAATGTTGTCCCTAATAAAATAAAATCCTAAATTCTATATTCTTTCTTCCTCTACGAATTCCTTTTTCCTCCTTTCTTTTTTTTATTTTATAATATATAATTATAAAAAAAAAAAATAAATATATATTTTTTTTTTTTTTTTTTATTATAATAAAAAAAAAAAAAAAAAAAAAAAAAAATAATTAAAATTTTTTTTTTTTTTTTTTTTTTTTTTAACTTTTTTCCTCATATTTTTTTTTTTTTTTTTTTTTTTATATATTTTTTTTTTTTTCTTTTATTTTATAAAAAAAAAAAAAAAAATAATATTAAAAATAAAACTTTTTTACACCTTTTTTAATAGTGGGGGTTTTAAAAAATTTTTTATTTTTCCCCCCCCCCCCCTGAGGTTTGGTCTATGTCATTTTTAGTCCAAAAAAACTGAAACTTTGCATCTACCTCCCCTGTACTATAGAAAAAGTCAATTTAAGGACAAATTATCACTTTCATGACAAATTTACCCTTTTTTTTTAATTTAAACAAAAAACATAGGAAATAAAAATGAAAAAAAAAAAAAAAAAAAGTTAATATTCATTTGTGATTCTCAAAATCCCGTTCTTCAGAACTGTAGCGAAACACCACAACCACAACCGCTCTAAGAACATCAAACACTTGAATGTTTCTTCATTCAACTCATTTAACTTTGAATCCCTAGCTTAAACTCTCTTGCTTCACGGGGCTACTTTGGAAAACTCAGGTAAGTGGAAACAAGATTCAAGAATTTGAAAAAAGTAAATTTTCATTAAGTGACAAGAAATCCGAAGAGAAATAAAAAGGGAAAAAACCCTAGTTTTGAAAAAAAAATTTATCTACGAATTGCAGAAAGGTTGATGGAGCGTCAGATATGAGAAACCATGGCTAAAGTCGAAGATGTTGTGAAGCAATCATTGGGGATTTGGGAGAAGCTGTTGTTGGCATGTGCCATTAACCATCATGGAACCAATAGCTGGGACTCTGTGGCTATGGAAATGCAGAATCGAAACACTTCTCTTCGTCTTCTGAAGCCACAGAACTATAAACAGAAGTATCATGACCTTAAACACCGGTTCATGGCGAAAGACGATAAGAAGACAAATCTGAAACGTCCGACGATAAGAAAGATGTGATTCCATGGCTTGAAGATAAGACTGTGTCGGAGAAGACAAATCTGAAACTTCCGACGATAAGAAAGATGTGATTCCATGGCTCGAAGGGTTAAGAAAACTTCAAGTGGCAGAGCTTCGACGCGAGGTTCAAGGGCATGATGTTTCGATCTTAAACAACTCTTTTGATTTCGAATGGCATGTGTTTCGATCTTAAACAACTCTTTTGATTTTGAATGGCATGATGTTTCGATCTTAAACAACTCTTTTGATTTCGAATGCTAACGATCGCATTTCTCTGGTTCAAAGATTTGAATTTGAATTTGAATTTTTTTTTTCATGTTTTGTTTAAATTAAAAAAAAAAAGGGCAAATTTGTCATAAAAGTGATAATTTGTCCTTAAATTGACTTTTTCTATACTATAGGGGAGGCAGATGCAAAGTTTCAGTTTGTTTGGACTAAAAATGACATAGACCAAACCTCAGGGGGTCCAGATGAAAATTATCATAAAGAAAAATGCTTGATTAGTACTTAAACTATAACACAAGGGGGCATAAGTAACTTTCCCCAAATAATAACAAACCTTAAGATTATTTTAGAGATTGTTGACAAAATACCAAGATGCTACATCATCATTTAACTGACAAAACTTAACACAAGGAGCGCATTAGTAATTTTAGGTAAAATTTAAGGTTAGATTAATAATTTAAAAAAAATATAGAGTATAAGGTAGTACTTAAGTTAAAGTACTGAGAGCTTCAACAATTATCCCTTTTTCATGAAATGCTCTCAAACACTTTTTTGTGAAACATTGAGTCCAAATCACTTCCCCGTTAGCCGTTAGGAAAAAAATAATATACTCTCCATCCTAACACTTTTCAACCACGCATAAAAGCGGGACCTAATATGAATACTGATAAAATAAATCAAACTACGGACACCAATAGATTCCTCATCGATATCACCTCTTTTGTATGATTGAACAATGTTATGGGAGCACATTATTCTTCTAACAGAAAGGTGATCCATATCATATAAGTAATTACTACTGTAACTTTAGAAAAGAATATTCAACCAAAAAAAAGAAGAAATTTATTAGTTCTCAAAAGAAAAAAAAAAAGGATTTTTCCGGTGCGTTCCTGCTATCATCTATTAAAGCTTCAAGAAGATCAATATTTGTAGTGCCACATGTCCCCTATCTATTGCCAGCCCTTAGTTGATGATATTTGTACACCAGCCTAACTACTTTGGCTTATCAATCAAACCAAATTATGGATAATCTAAGGGTTGGAAATAGATGGGGACACATGATGCTTATTGAGAGCTGACTATATACTAGATGACTGCTCACTTGGGCGCTGCGGAGGATTTGAATCCACTATTGTGAGTATGCTTTTACTTGTGTTCTACTTCATGACTGTACTTTCATTCCCAACATTAACAATTATTTAAAAACATACAACAACTATCAACTCAATCGAATCTAAAATTATATATATTTGAATAATAAACTACGATTTCATAATTATTATAACTATATAAATTTAAAAAAATAAAAACACTAACCAACTTAATTCATTAGGTCTATATATAGGGATGTAAATAGATTGAATTTGGCTCCGATGTGGCAATATCTGAATTTGGATCCAATTATTTAACACGTATCTAAATTCAAATCCGATATTCATCGGATGTGTAAATTTATGACTAAATTTGAATTTGTTTAGTTCGTCGTATTTTTGGATAATAGCCGATTTGAATTCAAAGTAATTGGATGAATTAAAATATCCGAATCCGAATTGGGTTTTAAACTCATTCTTGATTGTTCGGCCTAATTAATGTAATGGTGTATGTTTAATGTAATTAGTTACCATTAATGAATATTAATGAAGGAATAATGATGTATTCCCCAAAATTAAATTTTAATAAGATACCGATGATGAACTGCATTGCAAATATTGACCCCAAAAAATAAACAATAGGTACAGCTAGTCCGTGAACAGCCAACCATTGCACCGTAAAAATTGGATAGGTTTGATCTATGGTCATTGGGGCCTTTAAAAGGATCTACTAAATTCATACAGTTGTGCCAAAGGATCAAAACGGCCAGTTATTAATGGGATTCCTTGTCGGCTCTCTGTAAAATATTCGTTTGGCTGAGGGCTTCCAAATACATCATAAGCTAAACCCGTGGTGACGAATAACTAACCCGCAATGAATAGGGAAGGTGTAGTAATGCTATGAATGACCCAGTATCGAATACTGGTACTGTTAAATATCTAATTGATCGGATAAATATCAGACTTAAAATTGACATATTCGAATTTGAATCCAATTATTAATCGGATCATCCGAATTTGAATCCAAATCCGAAACAATCCCATTCGGATTTTTTACCATCCCTTTACATCCCTATCTATATAAGTACTTCTGAAAACCATTTAAACCATTTAAAATCGTAAAAATTGTTAAAACAAAAACCGTCTAAAATCCTAATAATGAAACCGAAACCGGTTAGAACAAAAGTGTGACACCACAACCTTACTATATCCAGGTATGTGTTTGCCATAAATATACATACCATTACAGACTACTGCAGTAACAGTTGGTGTTTAGTTAGAACTCGCATAAGAAGTCATGAAAATGAGAAAATGAGAAAATGAGAGAATGCAAAGAATCTCTTCTTGGAGTATCTCCAGGAGCAGAAGGATCGAGTAATGAAAATGAGAGAATGCAAAGAATCTCTTCTTGGGGTATCTCCAGGAGCAGAAAGAGTTAACAAATTCTAACTTCGGAAGCAATATCGAAAAAAAATTTGGAATCTCCTCCTACAATGGCTAAAGAATTGCATGTGGTAATGGTTCCATATGCAGCCTTTGGCCACTTACTTGCATTCTTCCATCTCAGCGTTGCTTTAGCCAAAGCTGGAATCCGTGTCTCCTTCATTTCCACTCCAAGAAACATTCAAAGACTCCCTAAACCACCTTCAAACCTGTCTTCTCTCATTAACTTCGTTGGATTTCCCTTCCCTGTGGTTGCCGGTAGTTCCTTGCCGGAGGGTGCAGAATCTACTATCGACGTTTCTTTCGAGAAAGAGAACGACATAAAGGCTGCCTATGATCTTCTTTCTCAACCCTTTAAGCAATTCGTCATCAATGAATCACCCAATTGGATGATCATTGATTTCTTCCCACACTGGGCTATTGATATCGCTGATGAACTCGCCGTGCCGGTCGTCTGTTTTTCGGTTTTCTCGGCTTCTACAAAGGTTTTTGTTGGGCCACCTGACTGTTTAAATGGTGATGGCCTAAAGAACGTACGTCCGTCGCCGGAATCACTGTTGACACCGCCGCCGTGGGTCAGTTTTCCATCGACGGTCGCCGCCCGTTGCTCTGAAGCTTATGGCTTCTATAATTTCTTTTTCAACTGCGAACCTAGTGAACGAGTAGGTAAAATCATAAGAGGGTGCAAAGCTGTGGCCATACGTAGTTGCATGGAAATTGAAGGTGAGTACTTGGAAGTACTCGAGAAGATCTACCGGAAATCAGTTATTCCGGTAGGATTACTTCCACCGGAGCTGCCGGAGAGAAGTGATCATGGAGAGGAGTGGGGTAAAACCTTTGAATGGCTTGATGAAAAAGAAACCAAATCTGTTGTATTTGTAGGGTTTGGGAGTGCATGCAAATTAAGCAAAGATGAACTTCATGAGATAGCTTATGGGCTTGAACTTTCCAATTTGCCATTCTTGTGGTCACTCATCAATCATGAATCGGAACCCGAATTTACCGGCTATGTCGAAATCTTACCGCCGAGCTTTGTCAAGAACACGGCTGGCCGAGGTTTGGTGTGCATGGGATGGGCACCTCAAGAAGAAATTCTGGCTCATCCTGCAATTGGAGGATCATTGTTTCATGCTGGCTGGGGTTCTATCATAGAGAATCTGAAATATGGTCATAGACTCATTGTTTTGCCAAGGGTATTTGATCAAGGATTGAATGCAAGGTTTTTGGTTGATAAGGGCTTGGCAGTTCAAGTTAAGGAAAATGAAGAAGGGTCTTTCAGTAGGGACGACATTGCTGAGTGTCTGAAGCAAGCCATGGTCTCAGAAGAAGGGAAGCAGATGGGTGTCAAAGCAGCAGAAGCAGCTGCTGTTGTCAGCAATCCAAGGTTGCATCAAGATCATTACTTAGGTAGGTTTGTTCAGTATTTGCAAGATTCAATTTGTGCGTAAATTAATGAAAAAATATTTTGAAGAATATAAACGAATATAAGCAGAAATTGCAGAAAAATGAATTACATGTACAGAAGATGTGAATTTGATCAAAATAATAGTTATATTCACAGTAACAAATCTGGCTGTGTCCACTCTCACAAAAAAAAAAAAAAAAAAAAAAAAAAAAGGTATGAATCAGAAATTTGAAAATCAAAGCGAATCACAACTCATTGATCAATAAATGTCAGTCGATTAAAAAATGCAAGTTAGCATGAGAATTAGCAACAGCGAACTGACGATCCTTTCTACACCCAAACTCCAAGCAGAAGAATAAGCACTTACTATTACAGAACCATTTTGCATGGTAATGCTGGAAGAACCTGCAATTAAACATGATTAGGTGATTAAAAAAGCAATTTTCTAGGACATGATCAGATCTCTAGTAGCCAGTGGCGGAGCCACGTTGGGACCGGAGGGGGCCATGGCCCCCCCCGGATTTTTTGAAATTGTAAGTATCCTTGATTTTTTCCTTATTTCTCTATCTTTAAATGTGAAATACCACTATTTGGCCCCCCTCCAAAAATTAAAAATAACAATTTAAGATAAAGATGATGGGTACAAATGTCATTCATAATCTCTATCTAATGGTTATCATTAAATCCCTAGTTTTAAGGAATAAAATGTTAAATTCTAATTAAAAACTAACTCACGATCCCTGAATTTCTCCTTATATATTCTCTCTTATTTTAATTTCTATTTATTCTCTCATGAATCTCCTCTTTTATTCCTATTTTTTCTCTTTTTTTTCTCACACGTCTCACAAAATATTGAAGTAGTTAGCAAACTTTGGAATTTTCCTAAATCTTCTCCACATCAGGTATTCATTCTCTTTCTCAAATTATTCCTTTCTCTCTCTCACACTAACGAATTTTCTATTAATTTACCTAATTTTTAATGGAGACTATACATTAAAATATAATAATATATTTTGAGATGGGACCTACAGTGGGTCCCACATTGGCCCACATACATTCGGCCCCCCTCCATTTTCAATCCTGGCTCCGCCCCTGCTAGTAGCTATTTTAAGACTACATATATTTCAGAAAAAATTACAAATCTCATGACGCCTCTGTTATAAGAGAACATATAACACGTATTTATAGAGCTTCAACTAGATAAACGTATCATTCCATTTGACCGTTTTCCAAAATATATTGATACAGGTCAATTTTTAAAACTGGTACAACCGAGTGTGTACTATTATTTGTGTCTTTTAAAGGAATTAACAATCAAACTTGTACTTACAGTTGTATTCGGTCCAACCGATGGTACGATTTTCGAGATCATATACCACCAGCTTATTTGCTAATACTAAATCTGCAAGGACATTATTGACAATAATCAGGTTCACCAACAAAATGAAGAACTTTGTATCTGGAATCATGTTCTTGAGAGTGTGACAATGAATTGACTAAAATGCTACATCAAATATACGAAAAGTCATTGGAATGAAAGCTTTGAAAAGCATTGAGACATCAATACATACCTCCCAAAATGTTCAAGGTCATCGCTCCACCGGCCAAACTTGAAGAATCTTGCCAAAGAATACACCATTGACCTTGCTGTGAAGGTGAAAGTGGAGGTGGGAAAAAAATTAGGGCACAAACTAAGTATTGTGAGTGATGATCACACAGAAGATTAAGAACGGAAACTAGAGAATTAAACTTCCACTTATGAGAATTTAAAATTTTAAGATGTTAACTAAAAATAGGAAATGAAGTAGGTATCCTTCAAGGTCACCTTCGTAATTCTAATCTCATATATGAATTAATAATACTTACATCATAAATCATATAATCATGTGGATACACCACCAATGACAATGAATTTTGAAAATTAAACGTGACAGTAGGAAACCCAGAATCAACACTGCAATAACAAATGAAAAGATTTAGACTCTCACCTGAAACTGAAAAGAATAAGTGGTCTTGCTGCTTCAATTTGAAAATAAATATATAGAAATAGATTTTACATACCTTCCAGTGTATGGAATACAAGGGTTTGCTTGATTCATCAAACTTGGGTGTTGAGCTGTTACCTGATTAAAATAAACATCAAAACAAGTGTCCTAACAAATGGAAATTATGACCTAGCCTGTTTGATAATCCATAAGTGTTTTTGCTTCAAAAATATCAGAAAAAATTTGAATTTTTTCTGGAAGCAGAGACACTCATTTACGTGTTTGACAAAACTTGCTTTTGAAAGCAAAAACATCATCAGCAGGGATTTAGAAAAGTTCTTATGTTTAGAATGTCAAATTCCATGAATACTCCTTAAAGTTTTTTGGCTCTTTTTTTCCCTAAGATGTTAATTAGAAAATATCACATACCGCAGTCATCAGGGGTGTATAAATAGCGCCTGTAAGATAAGCCAAGGTTGTACCACTGTCGATTATAGTCTCTTGGTTTGCAAATGCACCAGATGGAAGTTGCAGAGCCGAGCCACCAACATCTACTGATACCATAGTGACTTGATAAAGTTCCCTATCATAACAATAAATTAAGACCTAAAATCTGTAAATATATATACTAGTTTCCAATAACTTCAATAATCTAAAATGTTTAGTTTCTTTAGTTTCTTCCATTACTGAATGCTGAACATAACTCTCGCAAAACTAAATATGAAGCTGGATTGGAATCAACAAGAAGTGAGAAACATCACTTACGAATTATTTACCAACGGAGTTGAATTTACTTTAGGTTGTGCCACTTTTCCAATAGCAAAAATTCCATTTCCACTAGCACCACCCAAGCAATGTGCAAATGTTTTTTTTACCAGCCCAGCTGAAGCTAATTGTGAAACAAAAGATGTTGTTGCAGGTCCCATACCAAGTATTCCATCAAGTGCTCCATTTTTGGAAGCTAAATTGCCAGTACGTGACATAGCACACCTATAAAATAAAATAAAATAAAATACAATACATGTATACATATAATAAATTGGTATCGTATATATAGCATGAAAAATGCCTTTTTGATGAGTAGCCCTTTATTTTTTTTGTCAAAAGTGACATCAATTAGTTTGTAAAATCAACTTCCTTATTTTATGTAAACACAAGGCATGCAAGGCGAGTAATAATTGTCTCATACATTTGTATCTTAATATGCTGGATAATTTAATTCATAAGCAACGTGAACATGGTTTTAAGCATGATATCTACTAAAATCTGATATGATATCAGCTTGATATAACTTCTTATTAGGGGATGAAGACTATTACATATACCACAAGGAGCTAGTATCAAACCGGTGACTTTTTCACTAAAAGGTGCTGGTCATTACAGGCTAACAACCCTTTGATGGTTCAAGTGTGAATTTTTCTTATACCTATTTACTTCTTATCACTCTATGCAACTGATGATATCAATCACAAATACAAAACGATACATATCACCCAATATGTACAGTACCGAAAATCATGAATAGGACTTCACAGCAAGGTGCTTGAGGTGAAGGGGTCTTATTATCATTGATAGGGTAGGTAGGAGTTTTTACTTATCATCTTGCATAAATTTCTACCCTTGATGAAGCTATAAACATTTTGATGATCTTTCCTGGGCAACAATTTATATGTCAAATAATGTGGAGATGTTACAAAGATAAACAGAAAGAGAGGGGGGCAATGTAACTTACCCAAATATTATGCTTGTGTTTGAAGAGTTTCCAGTAACTTCTTTATATTGCACAACATCACTTACATAATTTCCAGTAGCTGTGCTTCCATCCCCATATGCCAAAGAAAAAGAACAAGGTGTGCTAGCACTCTTGCAAGTAGAAGCGATTCCATTTGTAGAAATGCAGAACGACTGCTGGCAACTGACATCTTTTGCTGTACTTGATGCAGCTGGATTATATAGTTGAAGTGATACCTGTTCAAGCAATAGAAAAATTAATAGTAAGCATATGTATACAGTTCAAGAATAAACATATAAATTCATATGTAGAAGAAGAAGAGGAAGAAGAAGAAGCGATACATTATTAAGAGTGCTTTTGGTTGGACATTTATTGCATCCAGCACAGTTTACCCATAAAACATCACTTCCAGTGTCAACTTGAACATAATATGTTTTTACAGGAGTGCCAATTCCAAATTGAGTAAAGTAAAGCCTAAAAGAAACAAAACCCATAAATTTAATTTGTTAGATATATATGTATATTCCATTGAACAATGAGAGCTAGAACTCATCTCATCAAGAATTCTGAAACTAACCCAGTGGAGTTCACAAGCCCATCTCCTCCCAATGGTAATTCAACATCATACAGGATCCGTTGGTGACGAAGACTATCATGTTTTTTCATGCTACTAATCGATGGTTTCTGACCAGCAAACTTGTGCCTCACATTTAGTAACATATTTGCAGAAACATCAGAGACCACCAAGACAATTACAATGGAGAACCCAATCGTAAATCTTTTGAAAACCATATCTCTTGGTTTCTCCAATTTCTGTTTCCAATTCTTGGAGGGAAAAGGAGTTAATAATATAAGAGTCATGAATCCCTTTCAAACGCAACTTAGTCTGACCCATCACTTTTACCAAAAAAAAAAATCTAACTCATCACCACCACAGCCATGACGTAAAGAAATAAAAAGTAAGCATGCATTTTTGATGAGTCACACCTTCTTTTTTTTATTAAATCAAACTTTTGGCATGAATTATGTACTCGGTTGATAACCCAAATGCTTCCACTTCGAAAGACATGAGAAATAGTTTTGAAACTATTTCAATTTATGTTTCAAAAAACTACCTTAAACAAAATAGTTTTATCAAAAGCTTTTGACCAATTTTTTTTGTTTCTTGAAGCAAGAAACACCATAAATTAATTTTTGGTGGGTTATTAAATAAGTCCTAACTTGCCATTCTCACCAACTATGTTCTCTTCCACACCTAGGGCTAAAAAATATGCTAGAAAAAAAAGTTTGACATTGATTTTTTAATTTAATGTTATTTGTTTCTTCTCAATGCTTTATTACACTCTACATGAAAAATCTTGATTAGTGACGGGTTTTTTCTGCCACTAATTAAAAGTCAAAAGTGTAATTGATGATGTGTGACAATTGCTTCTTATGTAACACTTTCTTCTTAACTCTAATTAAATTTAATTTATCTCTATTATACTGGATTAAATACATGAATCCTGTTTTAAACATTCATCTCTAAGTAAATCTCTAGAAATTATTCTTTTAACTCATGTTTACATTATGTTTAAGGAAGATATACTTTTGAGATGTTGCCTTGAAATTGGTTTTGTTCATATTTATATGTTCTCTAGACATGAGCATGAGATGCAATTGCATATTAGCAATCATGGCATGTGTTTTGCTGAATTCATTTTCACTTTGACCTTCCAACTGAAACATGATTCATGTTATATATTTAATTTAATGTCTTAGATGTAGGTAGGTTCGGGGGAGGGGTTTGATTCTTTTTCTTGTTTCCGTATGTCATGACTCCTAATTAATTATTTGTATTAGGTTGCTTCTTATGTCACTAAATTCCTTGAAATAGCTTGAGGGACTTTCAAGGCCATCCATTATTTGTTAAAAAAATTCATGTCTAAGAGACCAGGACAAAGCATTGTTATTGAATATGTCTCACTTTTAAACTTCACATTTGAAAAATATGGAATTATGGATTCTATTCATAATCCACTAAGTGTTTCTATTTCAAAAAAAAATTAGAAACAATTTTGATTATTTTTAGAAGTAGAAATACCTTTGTAGGCATCTGATAAAATTTTCTTTTGGAAGCCAAAACACACGGGATTTTAGCAGATGTATTATGTTTAGACTGTCAAATTCCATGAATGCCCTTCCCTAAACTCTTTCACTTAAACTTAACTCATGCCCAACTTTTCTTCAAGAAAGACGCAACAACTACCAACAAATGGTTGTTCAAAATTGTTCTTGAAACTGAAATCTTCATAAATTTCAATTTATGTTTTAAAAATCACTTAAAAATAAAACAATTCTATCAAATGATTTTCAATTAATTTTTTTGTTTCTCAAAGTAGAAACATCGGAGACTGTTTTTCGATGAATTAACCAAACAAATCCTAATTCAATGATGCTTATAACCATAAAATTTTCTTCCTTTTGGTCTATTATTTGAGCTAAAAGGTGTAAGATATTAAATCAAATGGTGATTTGGTTTAAGGCAAGTGTTACTTGATAATAGCTTTCAAGAGTAGCAGTTTTGCATCTCAATCCTACCAAACCCCATGAGAGAGGCCAATAATACATGAGCTGCATGAAAATTGCTTGGGTCGGAGAACCAAGATTTCAAACTCGGTCAGAATCTAAACAGATTCATGAAATCTGAGATTCTCAGGATTAAAGCTTATTTTGCCTCCAAAAATCCGTCATGTTTTTGTGTGTTTTCCCACTTTTTTTTGCTCCGTTTGATTTTTTGATTTGGTTTGTTTGCTGTAAAAACAGCCTTATACATTTGAATGATTTTTGTTTATTTATTGTTTTTGTTTTTTGAACACCAAAAGGCAAAAGGTTCCAAGGAGAAAAATAAAGTTCAATTGGCATCAGGGTCAATCAACACCAATACCGATCAGCCCAACGGCCCAAACCCAATGAAGATCAATCATGGGCCGAACTGATTTGGGCTTTGCCTGAAATTTTCAAGCCTTACTTGAGCCTAGGATGGGCTTGGGCTTGGGCTGAATTAAGGGACGTTAGCTTTGGACTGGAGTTCTAAGAAACCTGACCCAATGTAATCCAGCGCCAAATCCTCACCAGGTTTTTTTTTTTTTGGCAAATTTCTCACCAAAAAGTTGTACAACACGTGACCTGACGAAGCCACCTGATCGAATCTGGTATTCCTAATCAATCGGACGGTCACGATGAAGCTTTTCAATCCGAGCTCACCCAATTGAGATTTACAAAGCTGGTGAAGAACCCTAGCTCATCTCTTCTTCTTCTTCTAGCTCGGCCGGCGGGAACTCAGAAGAACACTGATTTAAGCTCTCTGGAGGTACTTTTCTGGTCTTTAGATCCTAATAATTTTTACACTTTGAAATATGCAAATGTTGGTATTTTTCTTGTAGATTGGCTTTTCTAATTCCGTTGCAATAAGCTTTAGATTTTTACTCTGTTATTATACTTAAATCATAATCTCGGTAGTTTAATGCTCAAAGCCACCAACAATATCCTAAAGAAGATCCAATTTAATGGCATGGGCACTACCCTGGATGATACAAGTGAACATTGTGGGATCTGAACTGCCACAATTGGTTCCCAACTGGAGTTCCGAATGATGAAAGCCACAACCATTAATTGTTCTGTTTTTGTCCAACGTATTTGGGCCTTTGAGGTATGATGTTGTGGATCTGACCATTTGATCTGAGTTCTAGAAGATGGGAAGTTCGAAAAGCTGAAAATTGCTTCTTGCCATCTAGTATTCCTCACAGAGCACCACTCCCTGTTTGCAGACCTTAACTGGTATTAGAATTTGACATTTGATTTGAAAGAGTGACTTTCCTAGACTTCCATGAACACCAGCAGAAGAAGTAAAGGCGTATCACTGCTCCATTTTCCGTTTGATTTATTTTTATTTCTTGATAGCAGCCAGTTCCATTCCAGCGGCCACTTAACCAGATAAAAAGAAGTGATTGTATCTTGATTGATAGGGGCAGCCATGGTACATTTCACGAGCAAAAGGGGAATTGACAAGGATGTGATTTGTTGTTTCTAAGTAGGCTTCACATCTATGACTTTTCAAGTTTATTGCAATATGCCTACGTTGAACTCATTCTCCGGTTGCCAACCCTAGTTCTTGATTATTGGAGAGTGGTCATGCTCAAGGGAGGGTATGATAAACTTGTGCTTTCACAATCCTCTTGTGGTGCCTAACTGGAATCAAAACCTGATTTTCCAACTATGAAATGTGCCCATCCTTATGAGTCATGTCTTGGGTGATAAACAATGTAGTTGACTTCCTGGCTCAAAGGGCCATGTTTGTTGTGTGCTAAACTCTTTGGGCATTTCCACTCATCAGCTTATTTAGTAAGTTCATGTATTGTAGGCGTATCATGACATTTTAATGACAAATTCTATTATTTCTTTTAATCAATTAATACATCTTATATGTGTATCTTAAACTACAAAACGCAAATGATACGTCAATGTAAAAAAAAAAAAAAAAAAAAATCAACCTCGACCCTCATTTCCCTTTGGCCTAAACAGCTCCAACGCTGGATGCAGCAGTGGTTTGTTAAGTTGCCTTTTATTGCTTTCTTACTTATCGTGGTCTGGATGCATGCTATTCTTGCTGATTTTATTCTGCTTCTCTTTTGTAGTTGGTCCCCTGAACAAAACTTCAGCTCTTTCAAATGGCTCCTCCTGCTAAAGGTACGTGCTTTTTTAGCTTGCCCTTCTTAAGATCAACTCTATGTATGTGGCTATATGCACATATTTAATAATTACGTGGCCTTGCAGAACAATTTGTAGTTTCTCTTCCAGTAGGTGTTAAGTTTTCTTTTCTGTTGACTGAAGTCAGTCTTATCCTAACTAAATGTGGTGGGCATGAATTTTGCCCCTGCTCATTATTAATTTGTTTTTGTAATATTTGTGCTACACAATGCTTTGCTGGTATGAAGTTAAATCCTGATTGAGGATATTCATTCTGTATTTTCTAGCTTTATGTCTTTCTGTCATCTCGAGCCTTGACCTCTTGTGATTGTTTTGCTAACAGCTACTGCCAAGAAGCCTGATGCCAAGGCACGGGCATTGAAGGCTGCCAAGGCAGTGAAATCAGGAGCATCTTCTCTGAAGAAGAAGGAAAAGAAGATCCGCACCTCAGTAACATTCCACCGACCGAAGACACTCAAGAAAGAGCGGAATCCAAAGTACCCCCGCATTAGTGCTCCTCCAAGGAACAAGCTAGACCACTATCAGATTCTCAAGTATCCTCTCACCACTGAATCTGCCATGAAGAAGATAGAGGACAATAACACACTTGTCTTCATTGTTGATATCCGGGCAGATAAGAAGAAGATCAAGGATGCTGTGAAGAAGATGTATGACATCCAGACCAGGAAGGTCAATACTTTGATCAGGTAATCAAGTTTTCTTTTGGGATTATGATTTTAAACTTCTTTATGCTACAGTATAGCGTTTTTCTTTTAAGATTAGTATCTTCTAGTGTCATACAAAGGCATATGTCTGCACTCATTATAATTGGTAATCTTACCTATCAGTTAATGAGTGAAAAAAAGGCCCTTCCTATATTCCTATTTATTGTCATTTTTTTTAGAGCAAATTGCATTGGCACCCCAAAATAGAGACTGTAAAGCACTGACACCCCATTTTATGTTTAAAAAACACAAACACCCCATTCATTAAACACACTGGTCCATTCTGTTAGTAAAACCATTAACCCACAGTTTGTTTTTTTTTATTCCAAAAATATCCTTACCAACCCTTAAAACCCTAACCCCAATTTGTTCTCTCTCATCACTCGGCTCTCCTCTGCTTCACCGTCTCCACCTTCCTCCGGCAAAGCGGAAATCTTCGTCGGACAGTCTCTGATTGTCGAATATTGGTGAGTTGAACAGTTCGTCTTCGTCATCTGATGAAGTTGAGGAGGAGGAGCAGCTCTCATCATCGTCGTCGTCCACGGGAGGTCTATGCAAATTATGCACGCAAGCATGTGATTTTTGCAAATTGCAATGCTTCGTTCTTAGCAGCAGTGGTCCCCGCGCCCACGTGCTCTTCAAAATGCTTCCTTCAAAATGCTTGCTTTTATTTCTTAGTGGACCCCGCCAGCCAACCCACCTTCACGTTCCATGGAAGCTCCGCCCATCTGCTTTAAAACCACCATTGAAGAAGCCCTATTGTTCTTTCTCATCTCAATTCCTTCAGTTTGCTGGTTCATTTCTTCTTAGATTCCATGTGATGCGGATTCCTTTCTTTCTCTTCTCATGAATCTCTTTGACACTAGCTTAATTTTGGTGTCTTTGAATTCATCGGTGGCCAGAGTCTTACTATCATACAAAGCAGAGCTGCTGCTGCTGCTACCCAACAACGGGGATCGAAGCCCTGGCTGCGACTCATCATCAGCAATAGCAGGCCTCCTCTTCTGATTCGTCTAGAGCGCTTATTCTGTTAATAACTGAGATTTCCAGTGCTTCCATAGAAACCTGTTGCAGAGAGAAAAACACTATTATGAAGAGATCTACCTAGCTTCTAAATTGGCCTGAAGTTGAAGATTGAGAAATGTAGAATTGATTTGAAGTAGGAAGATCAGGAGAGAAATTGAAGGGAATGACAGGGGGTTTTATAAGCAAAAGAGGGAGAGATGGTATTATGCTGAGATGGTGGATAACACTAGGCGGAGGTGTCAAAAGCTAACGAGAATTAACAAAGAAGAACTTCACGAGTTCTGGTTACAGATATCGGACCAGAACTGGAAACGGTGATGAGAGAGAACAAATTGGGGTAAGGGTTGGTAAGGGTATTTTTGGAATAAAAAAAAACAAACTGTGGGTTAATGGTTTTACTAACAGAATGGACCAGTGTGTTTAATGAATGGGGTGTTTGTGTTTTTTAAACATAAAATGGGGTGTCAGTGCTTTACAGTCTCTATTTTGGGGTGCCAGTGCAATATGCTCTTTTTTTTATGTAATCCGTTTCCACATAATGTTAGTAGTTCACCTCTGTTCATGCATGCATTTATCAGGTTTTGCTTTGAAATATATTATTGGTGCATTTTTTTTTTTTTTGAGGGGCGGTGGGGGTTGTGTCTGTGCATGGTTTGGTTTTAAGCTCACTTGGTTGAGTTCAACTGAGTGAGCTTGGGGATATCAAGGTTCATCATCCAGGGAGATAACTTGGATGTCATAGATCTCATCAAGCATCCTACTCAGTCACCTTGCTGGAAATTAAGAACAATCATTCAGGATTGTACATTGCTGGCCTCTTCTTTTGAATCCTTGAGTTTACTCATACTCTTAAGCAAGGGGAATAATGTTGCAGATCAATTGGCAGGTCATGGGGCAATGACTCAAGATATGTATTTTAGTGATCAATTCCCCCCCCCCCCCCCCCAACAAAAAAAAACCTTCCTGATTTGGCCTTTATTAGGTGATAATTTAGGTTGTATGTTTAATTGTGGTTATAAGTTTAAAGAGACATTTTGTTTACCAAAAAACTGAGTCTGCTCTGATTTTCTTTCAAGTTTTGATCATTTCTTAATTTCCCAATTATTACTGTTTTGTTTACAGACCTGATGGTACCAAGAAGGCATATGTGAGGCTGACTCCAGATTATGATGCTTTGGATGTCGCCAACAAGATTGGCATTATTTAAACGGAGATGAGACTTCGTCTGCTTGCATGTATACGTTTAGTTGGAATTTTGGTGCTAGAGAGATGCTGTGTCTGCATTCCATCCCCCATTTTGTTATCATATTTAGTTGTAGTTTCCAGAAAGATATTGTTTCCATGGGCAGTTGCAACTTCACCTGGACCTGTATTCTTTGGAATACAAAGTTTTCAGAACCCCATTTTGTCACCCCTTCCATCTTGGTGGTTGAGGTGTCTCAGAGGTTCTTGTTAGAAGGATCTGAACTGAAACTAGATCATCTTCTTGTTTTTTCCCGTTTCAACTTACACACCTCCCTCAGGTATCTGTATGACCCTCGCATCATCTATTATCCTCCCGAAAATGAAATCAGGTCAGTTGAACCTAGTGGTTTTTGGATTAAGGATTTAGCATGATTTCTTTCTGAATCCTTGATTCCCCCCTTATCATGGCTAAAGGGCTTAGAACTGGGCATCTATATATTTTCTACGTTGATAGTTGATACTGAGTTCAGGTTAGATGAAGAGTACAATTCTAGTGCTTAGGTGTGATTGAATATGTTGATGGTGACGTTCATGGTACAAAATTCGGTCAAAATGTGCAAAATTTCAGTCGCATTTTAAAAAATTCGAAATGAAACTCATGAGGACCGAAAAAAAATCCTTAGTTTCTATTGAAACCTGTCAAAATTTGGTTCAACCTAGTTGGATTAACTGTTAGGTTGAGAAAGATAAAATCCCAAATTTTGTGGGAAATTTGGAAAATTTTGTTGAAATTTGGGATTTTTTCTTATAAATTTTGTAGTTTTTCCAAATTTTCAATTTTTTGTTTATTTCATGTTTTCCCAAATACTACGACAAATACCCCCTTCAACAGGACTTCCCTATCCAAATTGCATATTCCCTCAGGCTAGTTATCTTAAGCATGTTGATGATCAAACTCATAAAGTCACAATTGTCAATTACCTTGACAACCATAGGCATAAAATGTCATGGGATGTCTATGTTCGTTGATTGGAGAAGAGGATGTTACAGAGGCATAGTACTACTCAGCTCACAAGATGAATCCACTCTTGGCACTCCTCTTAGCATTAAGTTGTATTTTTCTTATATTGTCAACTATTTTGAAGTTAGAAATTATATATTGAATGTTATGTGCTTAAGTAGTTAAGTTTATAATGTACTTTTCGGCAACTCTACATTGATGTTATATACATTGAATGACATATCTATATTGATTTTTCTAGTAAAATACAATCAATGTGTTCTTTATATTCTAATTAGCTTAAATACATAATCCCACCTTAAAATACTCTTTAAAACCTATCCAAACTTGTACGGAAAAGTCATCGGTTTCTTCGAAAATTTCTCAAGTTTCCATCTAAGTTTTCTCATTTTTACCCGGTTGAAACTTGAGTTTTCCTCAAATCTTTTACCATGGTGAGATTAGTTTGCTTTAGTATGTTTCTTCACTATGAGGTTAGTGGATGACATGAAAATCATCCTAGAGTCGTTTATGCAAGTTTCGGTCACTCACATATCTAGAGTTGCCAAAATTGCTACTTGTAGATGTTGAGGATACCCTTGGTTTTTGAGGCAATTTTTTTATTTTCTTTTTAGATCCACTTCTTAACTCAAGTTTATGTTGAGTAAATCTCGTTCTCTTGGAGAACTACCCAAAGAAAAAAAGATCGTGTGTAGGTTCTATGGTTAATTAACTGAATTATCTACGAGGTACTCAGTAGTGCTGAAAGGTCTATAAATGCATATTGGAAGATTTATTGTGTTTTGTCAAATAAGAGAGAGGAGCATTTAGTTACCTTAAAAGGTGGACATCACAGAAGCAAAAAAAAAAAATAAGGCGGCTACTTTAGATCTAGACTCAGTGACGCCCATTAATTGCGCAACATTGAAGCCAAATGCACTTCTATCGACTGAACTAAATGCTTTTTGGTTTATCAAAAAAAAAAAAGTTGAACACTTTTTCACTGGCGCTTGACTTCAGTTTTGCGTAATTAATGGGTAATATTGAGTTGCCTATGGTCCAGATTTAAAGTAGTGATCGAGATACTCCATTAAGTGTTGCGCAATTAATGGAGGTTAGTTGAGCTTGAGTATTCCCTCAACCACTTTCTTCAATGTCATTCAGAAAACCCCTTGTTTTTAAGTGACATATGATATCACAGTCATCCAGAATAATATAATCAACAATGAATCGTGATTCACACGTCGTTCTTTAAAAGATAATCTTCTTCAAATGCATTTTTTGTTTTTTTTTTGGTGACGCTTCAACTGCATTAATGGTTACACATGCAACTTGAATCTCATACCGTCCGTAAATTGCAGGGACCACTCCTCACCTGTCCTAAGTCCTAACCCTAGCCTATCCAGCCTGGAAAATGCCCTCGCCTCTTGACTTCACCCCGTCAATGATGTTAATATTATCAACGTATAGGCGCTGGCGTCACCTGGAAAACGTCACAACTGATACGTCAGCTGCATGCGCAGTGTGAAGATACTATAAGAATGCTAAATGAGTGCTGCTGCTCTGCTATCAATTTGTTTGATAAAACTCTCAATGGATTCTGCAAAGTTATTATTGACTGACCTTGTGCACTCCGGCATCCGCCATGTCCCTCCAAGGTATGTCCGACCTATCTCCGAACGGCCAAATCTTCTTGACGTTCAGACCTGTCACCACTCAATTCCCTTCATTGATCTCCAGGGGTTCAATGGTCCTAATCACTCTCTTATAATCAAAGAGATTCAGCAAGCTTGTGAACATTATGGTTTCTTTCAGGTATGAAATGACCTTCTCAGCTTCTCTCTCTCTCTCTCTCGATCAGTAATTAATTTCTTGAACTGGGTATTTATATACAGGTGAAGAACCATGGAATACCAGAGTTAGTGACAGATAACATGTTAAGGGTAGCCAAGGAGTTCTTCAAAATGCCTGAAAGAGAAAGGTTGAAGATCCACTCCAATGATCCTTCTAGAGCTGTGCGGCTCTCAACTAGTTTCAATGTGAAGGCAGAGACAACAGCAAATTGGAGAGATTTTTTGAGACTCCATTGTTATCCTCTTGATGACTATATTCATGAATGGCCTTCTAATCCTTCCTCTTTCAGGTTTGTCATCCCTCTTCCTCTATGTTATAATTAATTTTTGGAAGGGCATACAGTAAACCCTTTCTCTACTTTGATTTGTTTAACAGAGAATTTGTGGCTGAGTACTGCACAAATTTGAGAGAGCTTTCACTAAGAATGCTTGAAGCAATTTCAGAGAGCTTAGGCTTACAAAGTGATTACATAAACAAGGCATTACAGAAACATGCTCAGCATATGGCCATCAATTACTATCCCCCATGTCCACAACCAGAGCTAACATATGGATTACCCATCCATTCAGATCCAAATGTAATCACAGTTCTTCTCCAAGACAATGTTCCTGGTTTGCAGGTCCTCAACGATGGCAAATGGATTGCTGTAGACCCCATTCCAAATACCTTCATCGTCAACATTGGTGATCAAATTGAGGTGATGATCAGATATAATTTAAAGATGTATGCTTTGTCACAAATTAATTGATTCTTGAAGATTTTTTTATTATTTTGTGGTTTATCTTTATAGGTACTTAGTAATGGAAGATACAAAAGTGTGCTCCACAGGGCTATGGTAAATTGTAATAAAGAGAGAATCTCAGTTCCAACCTTCTATTGCCCATCACCTGATTCTGTGATCAAACCTGCTCAAGAGCTGGTTGATGAAGAACACCCTTTGCTCTACAGAAGCTTCACTTATAACGAGTACTACACCAAGTTTTGGAATCGAGGGCTTGCAACTGAGAACTGCTTGGATATGTTCAGAACTTCCTCAACATAGATATCTACCTCATCTTTGGATAAATTGGGAGTTTGGGGTAGGGGGGCCATTTTATAGAATATAATGCAATAGTAATCTTAGTCTTGGAAGGGTGTCAACATATATTTCTACTAAAAATTTGTCCCAAAATCAAATTAGAAAATTTTCTGTCAATTTTACTCTTTGAGTAAGGCTGGGTGTTTATGGAGTTTCAGCCACGGTATAACAAGTCGGAGATATATCACTATGTCGGAAGGACCCGACAGAAAATGGAAGAGCGATACAATTTTTTCTAAAAATCAACGATAAATCGCCAAAATATTGCAATATATGTGGCATTGCCTAAAGGTCAATATATCGCGATAAATTCCGAAAATATCGAAAACTTTAAAATTTAAAATTTGAAAATATCGCAGCAACTACTCTCTCTCATCTAAAAATATGAAAATATCTCTACAATGAGTGCAATCGCTTTTATTCTTTTCTTTCTCTTTCTCTACAGAACGGAAGCCGTGGCGATGATGGAAACCATGGTGACGACGGTGACAAAGATCTGAAGAAGTTGTTAAATCGTGTGCTCTCTCTCATCTCTGCGACCTCTGATCTCTCTCTTGGTCTCTACCGCTTTCTGCATCGTCTATCTCTCTACACCCTCTTGACTCTCTCCCGCTCTCTTTTCTCTGCATCTCTCTCTACACCATGTTATCTTTGCATCGTCTTCTCTCTTGCTCTTTATCTCACTCTCTCTCGCTCTTTCTGCTTCTCAAACTCACACAACAATAATTGCGCAAAGTACCCACGTTTAGCCCCGATAGAAGTTTCAAGTTGCAAACGCAGCGAACCCCATTTAAATGTCAACGAAATGTCGCTGACATATCGGAGTTTTGGTGGTGTCGATAGCCACCGACACCCCTTGTGCCGGCGACATTTCGTACCTTGGTTTCGGCAGTAAATAGGTTGTTGGCAAATGGAGTTTCCAAAGGTTTGGCCTACAGGTTTGCAATCAATGCTAGAGGAGAATAATGAATATGAATTCTCTACATTGATATTGACGAAGTTTGATTTATCATTGGAAGGTTGGTTTAATTGGCAATGGTCAAGATGGGTTGGATTATTTTCCAATCCACACATCTGGTTGTGTGACATTTCAATCTAAAACATAATCTTCATTTTTTTGGTAATTAATCTAAAACTTCATTAAACACCTCTAATTTCCAAGAAAAAATTAATCTAAAATAAAATGTAACCCCTTCACCCAAAAAAAAAAACACTATTTTTAAATATTTTTAATATTAAAAGAATCCAATTAATCCAATAAAATTTGCGAACTCTATCTCCACTTTTGTTCTTTCCTTCTCCCTTCCACATCTCTTCTACTCCTTTCTCCACTTCTTCTTCTTCAATCTCTGTCACTTGCAGTAATTCTTACAAATATGTGATTTTGATTGTTTAGAAACTGAAAAATAGAATGAAAAATCCTATAAAATTGTCTATGAAGGAATATTCAAACTATTCAATGATTAAATCTTGATCCTTCAAAATTGAAAATTAATTGCTCTCTCTCATTTTTCATCTTTTTTATGATCAAATAAAACCTGATATTTGAACTCGTCCAATTCAACACTTCATTTAAGAAATAGAGAGGGTTTGGATTTTAAGATCAGCTGTAGAACTATAAGAACATCTCTTATTCCCTACTTATTTTTCTACCAAAAGAACTAAATGAAAAATATATGTTTTGAGTATTTTCCAAGAAGTAGTAGTAGATATATGAAAGATAGAGAATGAATGGATGCAAAGAAGAAAGAGAGTGTATATAGAGAAAGAGTCGTCTTTGGTGTTTGGATAACATTGCAAAAAATAGGAAACTATAAATTTGAAAAAAGAAAAAGAAAGTAAGTTTAAATAGTTTGATTTGTTTTAGATATTTTTTTTCCAAGGAAGAAAGATAGCTTATATTAAGAATGGAAGGAAAGTAAATTACATGCGATAATAAATCTTTCTATTGGCATCTTCCATTCTAATTTTGGATAGATCCTCAGGAAGATTAATAGAGGAAAAATACATTTCGGTAATAGAGGATAACAGTCTCGTAAGATAATCAGCCTCCGCATTAAGTTCCTGAAGATGATGGTGAAAGACACACCTAGGAAACCTTTGAACCAACTCTCAAATATCATCAACTATGTCCACAAAGCTCCATGGCATCCGATACCAGCCAAGAATTAGGGCCACAGCAGCGAGGTTGTTGAATCTAACCTGAATGTTGTGAACCAACATGCCCCATAGCCCTAAAGGCCACGCCTGATAACAAAAAGCTCCATATAAAGAACAAAGGATTTCCTGATGGCACCAGCTATAGCAAAATGGGCCAATCCAACATCGTCATGGGCAAGAGCTCTATAGCCTCCTAGCTCTCTTAGAACGGATATGTCACAAGTCAATTGAGTCCATCCTGTCGGCGGGTCTCCTCGGAATCTTCAGGCACCACTGAACAGAGAGACACCAACGATTGAAAACAACCTACTCATCATCGAGTCTATCACCCTATCCTGGACACTGGTGAAACTCGTACGAGTGTTACGTATGATTTGATGAAGAATGACTGTGAAATCCCCTATGATCCTAACTTGGGAACCTGTATTGTAGGTCCGAGAACCCGGAGTGCGAGTAGAAGGCAACTGTGAACCATCCAGATAGAGACCAATGGATTGGAACCTGAACCAATGGAAGTGGATGGTGAAAATAATCAAGCTATTGAGTTGTTGAAGTTTGGAAGAAAATCTAATTCGAACACTGACGGATATGGAAGGTGAATCAAGAGTTCACTGGCGACATGTTTGGAAGGTCCTAGAGGTTAGGTAAGAACTCTCCGGCGACATGTTTGGAAGGACCCAGAGGTCAGGTAAGAACTCTCCTAAGTGTGGTTTTAAGTGTTGAAGAAGAGCCATTGGAAGAACCACCCCCAGAACTACTCCTGGAGCAATTCCAACTGTCAGGGTCGATTGGGGCATGGGTCTCCAGGGCAACCCCTACCTACTGTCTGCGAGTAAAAAGGGTAGTTTGATGATTTTGACATTTTGAACCTATTTAATTATTTATTTGACTTAAAACATGTTATTTCACCCCTAAGTTGTCAGAGAACATCAAAGAGCTCATGGCAAAGAGGGAGGATATTGCGAAAACCATCCGGAGAGCCTTTTGTTCACCAACTGAGTTTTCTAGGGTTAATATATTCTTTCTTCTTCTAGTTGTCTTCTTTTGATTCTTCGCCGTTACATGATCTTTGTGAAAAGATCCTTGATTGAAAGAGACCTAAACCCCATCTTTGTCTTTGCTTTAGAGTGATTCCACAATCACTCTATTCATTCGTTTTTTTTTTCCGGATAGATTTTGGAAAAAGACCTAAAATAGGATTCGATAGGTTTTCGATCAATTCGATTATTTGAATGACTATAATCGTTAGAACTTGTTCTTAGATATTTTTAGAATTTTTTTACTTGCTTTGGAAGAGTTTTAAAATAAAAAATGCCGTAGCCATTTCTCTAGGGTGACCCCTACCCCCCATGGGTCTCCAACAAGGGTCTCCCCAATCAACCCATATGGCTATTGTTCATGTGATATCCCCTTGGGTTTGATTGGTCAAGGTCTCCCTGGGCAACCCCTACCTGCCAATTTAGGTTTTTGTTCTATTTTTGGCGTAGACTTCTAGAATTGTTTCTAACATTTAACCAATGTTTAAATAGGATTATTTAGGGCGTGTTTAGGCACCTTTTGATTCTTTCAAAAAATTACAACTTATTCACAAGGTGAGGGAATTCATTTATTTATGCTTATCTTTGATTCCTAATATGATATTGGACTAGTGTATTAAGTTGTATGCTACTGTTTAGAGACTTTTATACTTTTGCAAAGATTTGAAATTGTGGAATCATATGTGTCGACTGAATTACAAATGTAATTGTTGAGGTGAAATAAAAATGGATTTGATTTGGGGTTGCGGTACAACCATTGCCTTAGGAACCTTAGTATGGACATGTCCCTTAAAATGCATTTTTAGGATGTCTATTTGCATGGTTAAGAATATCCCTAACATGTTATGTTGTAAATATGTTTAAAACTTTATATAAATATTTTATTTATTTTAATTGTGTCTTTTATCCATGGTTTTATTTAGTCCCACATCGGGTGGAGAAGATCTGATTATATGGTTTTTATATAGTAAGAGCCCAGGTATTATTAATTTACTTGATACCCTATAGTGACCCTGCCATGATTATATAGATAGATATATATATTAATATTAATATAATATATCTATATGACTTGGGACTTGGGACTTGGGCCGTGGGTCGTGGGCTTGATCCGGAAGGCCCAGTTCTGGAAAGCCCACTACTGGGTGAATACGTGGAGATGCCATTTGAGTGGCACTCTCCTGTAGGGAGGTCAGCTGAAGGTACCTTGCTGAAGAGAGTTGAGCTGAAAGGTACCCTCACAACCTTACCCTTTCACCCACAGCCTTTGGGGCTCTATATAAACTCCATTTCGTGCTCATTCTTGACACACAGAATTCCTCCTCCTCTTTCTCTCTCTCTCTCTCTCTCTCTCTCCTGTTGTTCTGTTAAGCAGTGAACATAACCTGATTATACCTTGAGTAAACCTTTCTGGGGTGCAACCTTAAAGGTTTGGGCTGACTGATCTTGGGGTGAAGACACTTTTAGAACCCGTATTGCACAATTCGGGGTGTCTAAATACCTTAAAGAAAGTACTTCATGTACGTTTCAGCTCTAAAGAAGTACTGTGATTACAACAACAGTTCTGGTGTGCGTGCAGATCCCTCAGACGTCAACAACATGTTATGACCCTATCGGCATGGGAATTGAGGCCAAGTGACCCATGGAAACGGTATTTGGTTGGTGGGAGTCCAAGAATGCCATAAGCAGGAGGGGACACAACATTGCCGTGAGAGTCATTTATTGGTAGGGTTGCATATAATAGGCTTGGGCTCGTGTGCGCCAAGAAGGCAACAAGCATGAGAAGACATACGAGAGCTTCCCGCCCATTATATGTGGATGACCAATGGGGTTATGGGTGCGTAGTCCAAGTTAGTTGGTGTCATAGGATATAACAACCCTAGATTTGGGAGGATATTAAACCAAGATGGCGAGAAGCATGAGAGGAGGTATTTGGACCTTGAGTAGTATGTTAAAGTAGATGACTATGCATTGGGCAAAGTAATATCCTAACACGCGCCAGTACTCATGCTAATGGTATGGTGAGAGAGTGGTGACCTAAACCCCAGCCAATGTGTGATATGGATTGTACCTCCTTAACCGGGATCCGAAAAGGATTAGAGTGACAAGACCTACCTAAAGGAGGTTAGTGTTACATCTTAATGTGTTTCTACCTAGATAGAGACTTGCATTGGTTGGAGTATAGAAGCAATATTTTATTGCATTTGCATAAGCATGACACTTCATATCATATTAGTATATTATTGTTATTATGTGTGAACATTGGATATGCATATGTTTTTAAATTATTCGCTGAATTCTTCGGAACCCATCCCTCGTGGAATTGTGTTTTAAATTTTATTACAGATCTAGATGCCATGGCGAATCAAGATTATGAGACACGTGTACATGACAACATGCACGATGACATCATGTACATGATTACGGGGATGACAACATGCACGATGACACGTGTACATGTTACGACTATGTATACCATGATTACTCCTACGCTCCAGAAGACAGAGACAACTGAAAATTTTGAGTTTCATATTTACCATTTAGTTAAAAACACTTATTTGATGTAATTCCTTAGGAGATTTCATTTATTTCCTTTATAGTTTAACTTTATTTGAGGATCAACCTTTATACCAGTTTTGACTTTGTTTCCGCATTGTTTTGAGATCCTTGATTTCTTATGATATTTATTCTTTTAATATTGGACTTTTGATTTATTCGTGCTCATGATTGTGTTATTATGTGGAATGGTGTGTGAAGGACATGAAACTGGATCTTGTGGTTGTGAATCACTCCCATGAGTATTCGGGTAAATGGATATCCGTTAGGTGGATGTGACAATGGCAGTCGCTGGTAGAAACTTCGCTATGAATTTACGATTATTCAACTCACATGAAATACTTTAAATCAACGAACAAAAGCTAAAAAGCCTAATCTGCCCAATTAGATCATCACTACCGCACTTCAATGCGATCCATGAAAGGACCTCTTTCCCAGAATTGTAAAACCCTGAAGCTATTTTTGATAAGTAAAGCCATCCAAATCGACTGAGTGTATGAACAACCAAAGAAAAAATGGTCCATAGTCTCCACCAATGACCCACATAAGCTACACGTAGGGTCGTGAATAACACCCCATTGAGTAATGACTTGGGCAGTGGGTAGGCGGTCTTTTGCAACAAGCCAAGCAATGAAACTATATCGCAGAGGGAGCCTTTTATTTCCATATGAGCTTTGCCCAGGGGACTTTTGGGTTTTGCTACTGAATGAGATTGTAAGCTTCTTTTAAAGAAAACTCACCAGAGGAGGAAGGGATCCACACCAGACGATCCGCAAGTAAATGACACCACAAGTTCACATAAATAATGTCACCCCAATTAGACTGAATTGTGAGGTCCATTCTTGGATTACACCAGTTCTCAGTCATCGATGAGCAAATTAACACGATCAAGGTGAGGCCACCCTAAGGCTTCAACCATCACCCCGTCATAATGGGCCGGAGGGCCTCCCGGGAGCCAAGGGTTGTGCTAAAGAAGGGTACTAGCCTCATCTTTTATCAAATAATGAATGCCCTTTGTAGCCATTGGGTGAAGTCTCAAGATGGCTTTAAAGGAAGAGGAGCATCTAGGAGGAGGCCGAATGGACCAAATCAACCTAGAGGAAAGCCAACGATACTTAATATAGCTGCACTAGAAAGATGGAGCTTTGGTACTGAGATTCCAGATGTGACGAATGAAGGCGGCTTTGTTCCAATCTTCTAGATGCCTAATGCCCAACCCACCCCTCATGAGGGCTGCACATTGCACTCCAAGAAAGTCAATAAGCCCATGAATTAGAGAAATCTTTCCAAAGAAATTTGTTAAGCATAGATTCAAGAAAATATACAACATATTTGGGAAGACCACCACATTTAATCAATAAAGAAGAATGCCCATTAAAACAAAGCAAATAAGGGTGAACGCCCCCCATAGGAGAGAATTTTGTGTTGCCAACCAAGAATACGCCGCTCAACTTTGTCTATCAAAGGAGCAAACTTTATTTTCCTAAGGTCCTTGGAGTAGAGGGGAATCCACAAATATCGCATGGGGAAGGTACCTTGAGAGAAGCCAAGAATCTAATCCACAATACTGCACGGGTATCCAAGCTAAGATGGCAGAGTCTTCATTTGGAAGTTACATATTTTGGTATGATCTCTTTGGGGGTGATGGATATTCATAATCAATATTTTATATAATACTCCCCCTTGGATGTCCATCAATAGATAATATACCTCGTTAAAACCTACTAAGATAAAACCCTGTGGGAAAAAATCATAGTGAAGGAAAAAGAGTATACATATCTAAATAATACATATTAATAACTGTTTCATTAAACACCTTAGCAGAAAAACCCAGTAGGACAAAACTTTGGTGAAGGAAAAAAGAATGCAACACACATTTTACTCCCCTGATGATAACATAATTGAGTACCTTTGAGTACGCACATCTCAATCTCATATATCAGCTTCTAAAAATTTGAAGTAAGCAATGTCTCAGTAAATAAATCTGTCAAATTATCACTTGAACGAATTAAATAAACATCGATTTCACCATTTTATTGAAAATCATGATCCAATCTCATGTTTCGCTATCACTCTTTTTCCTTTAATGTATCATCCCTTCAATTGAGCTATGCATGCAGTATTATCTTCATATAATATTACTGAAACCCCTTTTCTTAGTAGAAGATCGCATGTTTCCTGAATGTGTTGTATCATTAATCTTAACCAAATATATTGTCGATTTCCTTCATGAATCACTAATATATATGCATGATTTGAAGAAGTGATAGCTATAGTTTGTTTTATTGAACGCCATGAAATAGTTAACCTTCACTTGTGAATAAATAGTCTGTTTGAGATCTAGTTTTATGTATATCAGATATATATCATGCATTTGCATAACAAGTAAGTTGATGTCCACATTCATAAAATAATATCATGTCAATAATTCCTTGAAGATACTTAAATATATGTTTAACAACATTCCAGTGTCTTCGTATTAAGAGATAAATCTTGCTAATACACTTACAGAAAATTATATATTCGATTGTGTATTATTAGCAAGATATATTAATGCCTTGAATGCATTGAGATATGATACTCCAGGACCAAGAAATTTTACATTGTTTTTTTTATAATTAAAAATGAATCTTTCTTTATGTCAAGCGATCTCACAACCATCGAGGTACTCAATTGATGTGTTTTATTCATGTAAAATCGCTTCAAAACCCTCTCTATTGAAGTTGATTGATGTACTAATATTCTATTCGTTAAATGATCAATTTGCAAATTAAGACAATACTTTGTCTCTCCAAGATCTTTCATTTCAAATTCTTTCTTCAAATAGTCAACTACTTTTGGAAGCTCTTCAGGAATTCCAATGATATTTAAGTCATCAACATATACACTTATTAACAAAATTAGATTCATATCATTTAATAAATGTACAATAATAAATTGGATCATTTTATACCCTTCATTTAGTAAATATCCACTAAAGAGATTATACCATATATGTCATGATCATCTCTGAAGCTTTATTGAACAAACTTCAAAAGAATTTTTATGTGCTTCAGGCATTTTGAATCATTTAGGTATTTTTATATAAATTTCACACTCGAGTGAGCCATATAAATAGGTTGTAATAATATCTCTTAGACGCATATAAAAAATTTCATGTACTGAAGGAGATTACACCCACCACATGAAAACATGTTTCCATATAATCAATGACAAGCCTATGCAAAAATTCTCGTACCACAATTCATTCTTTACATATTACAATTTCATTCTTTTTCTTACTTCATTTTCGCAAAAAAATTCATTTATATCCCACTAGCTTTATACCTTCAGATATTTGGACTACAGGTCCAAAAACTTTACTTTTTCGAACGAATTTAATTATGTTTGAATTGCGTCTTTCCATTTTAGTCAATCATTTCTTCATTTACATTCATCAACAAATTTATGTTCAAGATCCTCATCTTGTTGCATTATTTCAACAATAACATAATAGGCAAAAATATTGTCGACAACTATATCTTTTCGGTTCCATCTCTTTCCTGTAATGACATAACTAATTGAGATCATTTCATTATTTTTAGGTAACTGAACATCTTCTGGGGTTTTATAGATAGTTATGTATTCAGGATTTTCATAATCGATTTTCTGCATATTATGATCATCTTGATTATTTACTCCTTTCTTTTTTCTAGGATTTTATCATTGGAACCAATTGGCAATCCAAGTTTTAAACGTGGTTTAATTTCATTTGCATTGATAGATTGTCCTGCCGAGACATTAACCCAAATTGGAGCATTTGCAACTGAAAAATGAGATTTAGTAACTCTTAGCAGGTCAGGAAGTCTAATAGTTGATTCATAATACTTTGTAAATGCATTATCTTTTGAACTTCAGGTTCACATTACTTAGTGTGAAAATCTAAATAAGATAATAATTATGCATTCCAATCAATCTCTTTTTCCAACTGTTTATTCTCTCCCCCTCATGTTGGAAAAACTAATTTATCAAAATGGTAATCAACAAGTCTTGCTTTAAATAAATCTCCAGTCATTGGCAAGATATTGAATTATATAAGGAGATTCATATCCAATATATAGTCCCATCTTTATTTGGAGAATCATCTTTGTGCGTTATGGTAGAATAATTGGAACATATGCCGCACATCTAAAAATTCTAAGATAAGAAATCTGACTTCTGACTTCTGACCTCTAACCATAAGCCAATTGTAATGGGGAGAATTTATAACAACTTGTTGGCCTGATGCATACAAATGATGTTGCATATAATATATTTCCATGTTGAGACGGGACTTTGTTATCATTAACAATGGTTTGGCTATTAATTGGAGACATTTAATAAATAATTTTATCAAACCATTTTGGATATAAATATGAGCAACAGGCTATTTAACTGTGATCTCAGTTATTATACAAGAATCATAAAGCCTGAAATGTAAATTCATTAACATTATCAAGACAAATTGTCTTTATCTTATAATCCATAAATTGTGCTCTTAATCTAATTATTTGAGCAAACAATCTCGCAAATAACAAATTGTGAGTTCATAATGAACATATATGTGACCATTTTATAGATGCATCTACTAAAATCATATATTATCTGAATGGTTCATATGATAGGTGAATGAACCCCATATATTTCACCCTATATACGTTTTAAAAACGCATAATGTTCAATTTCAATTTTAGCTGGTGAATATCTAATAATAGATTTCCCTTGAGAACAATCAGCACAAGAAAATTCACTTAACTTAATTGAAGAATTTTAAGATTCTTCAATAGATGACAAATTAATTTTCAATAATTTTTCGCATCATACTTGATCCGGGATGGTCCGACCGGTCATGCCAAAAAAAAACTATCAAAATCAATTTTTTTTCGCATCATATATTAAAGCTTGACAAAGCTTAACGAAATATTGTGGAGTACGACAAATACATGTCTAATGATATTTCATGTCACATCAATGACAAATATTATCTTTAACTCCTTGAAGAGTCACATTGAGAATCCTTATTATTATCTTATTTATTTTCATCATAAGAATGATAAATATTCTATTTTTTGCCTGGTCGACTTCTACAGTCATAACCATAATTATAATTTTGTCTTCTTTTAAGTTTATCATGAATTATTGCATTCACAAATGGAGCAAAACCAATAGGACAAGCTTCATGATTTTTCATTTATAGTCCCTTATTTTACTCAGCCACAAAAAAACATGATATCATTCAAAGTATTTCTTAAAACTCTTTTTTATGATATTGATATGGTAATAGCACATTTAAAGCATGAAAAGTTGGAAAAAAAATATTTCCAGTAAGTCATCATTAATAATATTTTCTCCACATAATTTCAATTGATATCTAATTTTAAAAATTGCAGAACTATACTTATTTACAATTTTAAATCTTACAACTTTATGTGCATCTGCGGAACTATATTCATTTATAGTTTCAAATCTTGCAACTTTATGTGCATCTGTAGAACAATATTCATTTACAGTTTAAAATGTTGCAACTTCAAGCATATTCAACAATATTTATGGTACAAAACTAAAAACAACCATATACAAAAAATAAAATCATCATGTTGAAATTGGTTAATGACAACTACAATTGTTAAGGCAATAAATATCTTATAATTTGTTTGACTCTTATATTAAATAAATCACATACCTTAATCACAATGCACTTATTTTACAAGATAGACAAGGCAAACTCCATTGTTTATAGAAATACGCGGGGATGTCGATCATCCTTTTCATCTTGAAAGTGAAAACATAATAATACATAGTCTGTCGTCTTTTTCTCAAAATGCAATACCTTGAGTGAAGTCGTGCTAATAACGTGTTATAAAATAAAGAAAATATATTAAATACAAAGAAGAAAATTAGTACAAGATGAGTTCCAACTATTCTATTGAATTATTCATTACATATTTATAATGAAACTAACATCTTCTCTAATATATAAATATCAGAGTCTACAAAGAAATACAATATATGATTCTCGCACATAATAAGATGATTTTGATATGGAATGATGGATTGCTAAGATCTTAAGTTAATATGGGAATGAGGATCACCAAAATAGCAAGTTAAGATGGTAAAGATCTTCATTTGGAAGTTACATATTTTGATATGATTTCTTTAAGAAGTGATGAACATCCACAATCAATATTATTTATAACAATTTAAATATTTTCTTTCTTCTTCTTCTTCCTTTTTTTTTTTTTTTTTTTTTTTTTTTTTTTTTTCTATTTTTTTTGGTGGGGGTATGGTGATTGAATCTTATCACATTTTCTTCAACATCTACTTGTATCTTACAATTATGAAAGGTTAATTACTCAACACGATAAAAGGAAGTAACTCATAAATTCAAATTCAAATTCATCTCCAGCTAAGGGTATTTACAAAAGCCAGCAAAAATGATTCATGACCGTAAGGATCCAGCCAAGATGAAACCCAAAATGGTTAGAAAATCAATGAAAAAGCTGTTAGGTATTTAAATCATTTCACATGAATGGTAAAAAGATTTCCAGATAAGCTTGAGGTGAGCTGGAAACCATATTCAGAGTATGATCCTACAATTTAATGTAATAAATTTTCGCCCATCCTCTTCTTACAACATGCACTGGTCCACGTTTACTATATTTAGATACTCAGGCAGGATTTAGTTCCTGTGTGGTATCATTGTTAGGCTAGCATGTTCACCACACACATCCAACGGCTCTGAATATCAGAATTTCACTACCCCATGATTGAAAACTCCAAGCCATTGGATATATGCTGAAGACCCTATTGTGCAACACTGGATATCTAAGATCCAACATGCATAGAAGCTATAAACAAGATGAGCAGATCGTCTCCAGATACAGTAGCCGATCGAGATTCAATTTTAGGGCTTTCATTCAAACTTCAAGATGACTAATACAAAACTATTGTTGACTGATCTTCTGAACACCGGCATCCACCAAGTCCCTTCGAATTATGTTCGACCAATCTCCGACCGGCCAAATCTTCTTGACGTTCAAACCTCTGATCACTCAATTCCTTTCATTGATCTTCAACGACTCAATGGTCCTAACCATTCTGAAGTAGTAAAAGAAATCGGTCAAGCATGTGAACATTATGGTTTCTTTCGGGTATGAATTGAGTTTCCATCTCTTTTGATCTTTAATTTCTTGATCTGGGTATGCATGCAACTGATTAATCTTTCTGCTGTTCGTGTTTTAAATAGGTTAAGAACCATGGAGTACCAGAAAGTGTGACAGATGACATGTTGAGGGTATCCAAGGAGTTTTTCCAGTTGCCTGAAGGAGAGAGGTTGAAGATCTACTCCAGTGATCCTTCCAAGACCTTGCGGCTCTCAACTAGCTTCAATGTGAATACAGAACCAGTAGCAAGTTGGAGAGATTATCTGAGACTCCATTGTTACCCTCTTGATGACTATATTCATGAATGGCCTTGTAATCCTCCATCTTTCAGGTTTGTTGTCCCACTTCTTATATAGGTTAATTTGTAACCTGGTTTGCTTCTCAAAGTATTTGGGTTTTGGGTTTTGAGTTTTAGTTTCAGTGAGATAACCTAGAAAATAAAACAAGCAAATGGTAACACTATGTTAGATATGAGAGATGTGCCACGGTTTAATATCAGAGGGCTCAAACACCTATATTTCACACAGAATACGATAAATTTTCTACTGATTATCTTTAGAGAAATTTTTAGCACCACCCCCTGAGTTATCCCTTTTTTGTTTTTTATTTTTTTTTTTTACAAAACGGGGTCAAAAGACCCAAAAAAACAAAACAAATCAAACTAGAGCACAACTCTTGAGACAATCCTCTCTAAGGATGTCTGTCATTTCCTGCGGGGGATCATTGAAAAATACCAGATCATCTTTTTCAATTAGCCGCCTCTTAGACAACCAATCAGCAGCCTTGTTATTTTGACGCCTCACATGACTAAATCTAACATGGCCTCGAGAAGTATATAGGCTTCGAATTTCAGCAACTAAGCATATAGCCTTGTTATCCCCTATTTTTAATATAACAATTTTTACATTCTAAAGAAAGAAAATGGCAAAGAGGATGGGGGGATTTGTGCGAGAATAAAATCACAAAGATGCAGGAATGGAAGAAGAGTAATAGTTATAGATGGTAGAGGAAGAGGAAGACAAGTCAAGCATAAGGGTTTTTTTTTTTTTTGGGGGGGGGGGGGGTTCAATGATGTTCTTATATTTTTGAAAAAATCTAACTTGTTTACATCAGCACATAACTTTGATTTTCTAACCGTATAGGGGGTTACTGAGATATTTTTGAGTGTTTTACGTGTGGGTCCCTTTAGTGGATCATAAATTAATGTTAGGTCCCCTTAATATAATATATTATGTGTGGGTCCCAACCAGACTAATATCATTAATCGTTGTTAAGTATATTCAAATTTCAAATGTGAAATGACTAAAGTGTCCCTCTAGTTATTTAATACATTGTCTTAATATATAGTTTTAAAAAGAGAAAATTGATCATTAAGCATTAATTATATGATAAAAAAATTATATACATCCAAAAAAGAAAAAATATATAATAACATGGTCATTCTACGTTTGAAAATTGAATATACTTAACGGCGACTAATGATGTCAGGCAAGTTAGGACTCACACGTAATATATTGCACTAAGGGGATCTAACATTAATTTGTGGTCCAATAAGAGGATCCACACGTAAAAAACTCCATACTTTTTTCCTCTACAAGGAGTCTAAGTGATAAATTGGATATCTTAGGGGGTGGCGTTGAAAATTTTCCTTATCTTTATCATTAAAAACTTTCTCTAATTGGGGGCCAAGTACTAATAATTTTCACATGGTAAGAGGGAAAGTTCAAATTTCTAGGGACTAAGAGGGGGGAGGTAAGTGCTAATATTTCACACATGCAAAGAGAACTATAGAAGAAATTTCAAAAAGTAGGAAAGAGAAAAAAAAAAGAAATTTCAATAAAAGCCCCCCCCTTCTATGTCATGGTGGAGAAGTTTTCAGGAATAGTTGCATTTCTTTTTACTCTAGTGGATGTAGGCAATTTTGCCAAACCACAGTAAATATTATGATTATTTTGTTTGTATTCTTTTTCATGATTGTGCATTTGTTCCCAACATGTATATTTTTTTTTTCTTTTGGTTGAACAGGGAATATGCGGCCAAGTATTGCACAGATGTGAGAGACCTTGCACTGAAGTTGCTTGAAGCAATTTCTGAGAGCTTAGGTTTGGAAAGTGATTACATAAACACAGTATTGCAGAAACATGCACAGCATATGGCTCTCAATTATTATCCTCCATGTCCACAACCAGACCTTGCATATGGATTACCCATTCATGCAGACCCAAATGTAATCACAATACTTCTTCAAGACAATGTCCCAGGTTTACAGGTTTTCAACAATGGCAAGTGGGTTGCTGTCAACCCAACTCCTAATACCTTCATCATCAATATTGGTGATCAAATGGAGGTACTTAGCAATGGAAGGTACAAGAGTGTGCTTCACAGGGCTGTGTTAAACTGCAATGAAGGGAGGGTCTCAATCCCAACTTTTTATTGCCCATCACCTGATGCTGTGATTAAACCTGCAGAAGCTCTAGTGGATGAAGAACACCCTGCTATCTACAGAAGTTTCACTTATGAAGAGTACTACACCAAGTTCTGGGATAGAGGACTTGCAAATGAGAAGTGTTTGGATATGTTTAGAGCTTCTTCAATGTAGATCTGCTGGAGAACCCTCAAGAGAGATTATCTCCGTATGGCAAATTATGTATGAAAGCATAATAATAATGCAATATTTTGTTTTATTTGGATTCATCTATAATTGTTCTGGACAAACCTCAGTTCCAAAAAATTATTTGCGATCAATGAATATGACAAGAATTTAGCGGGTTCACCATAAATGGTCGAGAATATAGTTTTTAATACTTGCAAACGGAGTAATTTATTAACTTCCTCTTAATTCAAATGGAAGATGGATGTGTCATGTCACGATCCAAGCTCTTAAGACTTGGTGTGGCCTAATTACAAGTACCCAACCAGGCGTGACAATTCTTTTCAGTTCTTTTAGATATAAACACAGCAAACATTCATTCTATTGTGATCACCCACCCACCCACCCTACCATGTTCGTTCCTGACGTAAATGCAAACTTCCCTTGCCAAACCCACCTTCTTCATTTTAATAACTGGGACTGGGAGGCTAATGGTTACAAAACAAAGAAGAAGAAAGGAGATTCAAGGTTAAAACAGGGATTAGTTCACCTTCTTCATTTTAATAACTGAGAGGCTAATGGTTACAAAAGAAAGAAGAAGAAAGGAGATTCAAGGTTAAAACAGTGATTAGTTGGAATTCTTGTGCTAGTGAGATGCTGTGTGTCTGCATTTCTTTTTCCCATTTTATTATCATATTTAATTAGTCGTAGTTGCAACATCTCCTGGACTTCTATTCTTTGAAGTACGAAGTTTCCAGAACCCCATTTTGTCACCCATTCCATTTTGCTGCTTATTGTAGAATGGTAGAGCCTCATCTATCTTGTTATTTTGTTCTCTTCAAGTTACACCTCCCTCCTGTATCTCTATTTCCCTCCCTCTCGTCATCTATTCTCCTCCTCCCGAAAATGACGCCAAGTCAGTTGAACCAGGCCAATGTTTTTTGGGATCAAGGATTTAGCTTGATTTCCTTCTGAATCCCTGATTCCTATCATCACTAATGGGCTTAGAACTCGGCATTTATATACGCTTATGTTCTGCGTTTGATGAATAGTACAATTCTAGTCTTTATGTTGAAACTGGTCTTTTAGTGCCTAGGTGTGCTCCAAAATTGCCAATTGGAAGATTTGCCAAACATGTTGATGGTGAGGGTGACTGGAGGTGGGATTGCTTTAGTATGTTTCTTCACTATGAGGTTAGTGGATGACATGAAAATCATCCTAAAGTTGTTTATGCAAGTTTCGGTCACTCATATATCTAGAGAAGCCAATGTTGCTACTAGTAGATGTCAAGGATACCCTTGGTTTTTGAGGGAGTCTTCGATGTTCTTTTTAGATCCACTTCTGGGTTTTTAGGTGATCCTGCAAACAGAGTTACCTCGAATTTCTGTTGAGTGGTTCTCTTTTCTCCTGGAGAACTACCCAAAGAAAAAAAGATAGGTGTGTAGATTCTATGGTTACTAAACCAAATTATCTACGAGGTACTGACAAGTGCTGAAAGGTTTGTAAATGTAGATTGGAAGATTTATTGTGTTTTGTCATAATAAGATAAATGGAGCATTTAGTTTCCTTCAAAGGTGGACATTATAAATAGATTTTTTTTTTTTAACTAGAAGGATTGATAGATTGTTGTGCAAACAAGGTGGGGGGGGGGGGGGGGGGGGGGGGGGGGGGGGGGGGGGGGGGGGGGGGAGGGGGGTTTTATTATAAAAAAAAAAAAAGAAAAAAAATGATATTTTAAAAAAAAGAAAAAAAAAAAAAAAAAAAAAAAAAAAAAAAAACAAAAAAAAAACAAAAAGAAAGAAAAAATAAAAATTAAGTAAAAGAGAAAAAAAAAAAGGTGGTTTGTTATTATAACAAAAAAAATTAATAAAAAAAAAAAAAAAAAAAAAAAAAAAAAAAAAAAGAAAAAAAAAAAAAAAAAAAAAAAAAAAAAAAAAAAAAAAAAAAAAAAAAAAAAAAAAAAAAAAAAAAAAAAAAAAAAAAAAAGGGGGGGGGGGGGAGAGTACCTATGTGGGGGGGTTTTTTTCCCCCAATTTCCCCAACTCATGCTTATAGAAGGGAAGAAGAATACCTAGGAAGAAAGACGAAGAGAAAAAAGGAAGAAAAGAGCGAGGGAGGTTAACGTACACAGAACATAGGGACTTGGGGTTAGTCTTGGATTTATAATATTTTTTCTAACCCCAAAACATATAAAAAAAGGTGCAAACTAGTAACATATCCTATGATAAGATGGAAAAAACTGGAAAAATGAAGAAAAGTAATATAAAAGTGAAAAATTATTGGAATTATAAAAAGTTAAAATCGGGGGGCCCGGGGTGTCTAGAGCTTCGCACACATGCTTGGGTCTTGGATATGTGTCTAACTCCCAAAACTTAAAATGGCGTTCACCTAGCTTAAGGGGGTTTAAAAGAAAGTGCTTGAAATCGTTCGTTAATGAAATACTCAAACAAGGAAAGTGAGACTTTGAGGGGGACACTAATGCAATGTGGAATGAGATGGCCAACTGTATCAAGAAGGTGGCTAAAGATGTCCTAGGTGGATCAAAAGGAAAACTTCATTCTTATAGAGAGACTTGGTGGTGGGATAGTGAGGTTTAAGCTACCATAAGAAATAAGAAAACTAGTTTTAAAATATGACAAATTACTAAGGATGTTGAGGATCTTCAAAGGTATAGATTGACTAGAAATAAAGCTAAGAAAATTGTGGGAAAACCAAAGGAGAAGAAGTATGAAGAGTTGTATAATAAATTGGACACTAAGGAAGGGGAAAAAAATCTATTTATAAGATGGCTAAAATAAGGGATAGGAAGATTAGAGATATTGGCCATATTAGATGTATTAAAAGTGGAGATGGTAAAATATTAGTATATGATGAGGACATGAAGAAGAGATGGAAAATCTATTTCTCTATTTTGCAAAACAAGCACACTTAAAGTATTTGTGATTCAAACGATTACATCATCCACCAAGGTATTGATTTTTTGAACAAATATATGGAGACTTTGATTTTCGAAGTAAAAGAAGCACTGAGGAGGATGAAACTAGACAAGATACAAAATTCTAATGAAATCCAATAGAAGTATGGAAGAGCTTAGAAACCCACGGGCTAGCTTGGTTGACTAAATTTTTTCATAAGATTACAAGCATAGGGAAAATGCCAAATGAATGGAGGAGAAGCATTATAGTTCCAATTTCTAAAGAGAAAGGAGATATTCAAAGATGTAATAACTATAGAGGCATTATACTAATGAGTCATACTATGAAATTATAGGAGAGAGTAATTGAAACCCATTTGAGACACTTAACCTCAATTACAAAGAACCATTATACCAACAAGATTTATGATAGAGACTATTTACCTAATTAGGGGACTTATGGAAAAGTATAAAGAGTGTAAGAAGTATCTTCATATGGTATTTATTGATATAGAAAAAGCTTATGATAGAGTTCCTAGAGCATTAATTTGGCAAATACTAGAGAAAGAATGGTAGCAAGTAAATATGTGGACATAGTTAAGGATATATATGATGGTTCAATGACAAGTGTAAGAATAGTGGGGGGGGGGATAAAGTAATAAATTCTCAATTACAGTTGAGCTACATCAATGATCAACTTTAAATCCATATCTATTTGCACTTATAATGAATGAATTACCAAAGACATCAAGACGAGGTTCCCTAGTGTATACTTTTTGCTAATGATATTCTATTGATAAATGAGACTCAAGTCGGAATTAATACAAAGTTAGAATCATGAAGAACAACTTTTTAATTAAGAGGCTTTAAACTAAGTAGAACAAAGACAGAATATCTAGTTTGTAACTTTGGTCATGACCAAGCAGACAATGAGTTGGTGAAACTTGACAATAAGGAGATTCCTTAGAGTGATTGTTTTAGGTACCTTGGATCAATTATAAATAAAAGAGGTGATATAGAGGATGATGTTTCCCAAAGAATCAAAATAGGGTGGATGAAGTGTACGTCCGAGTTCTTGTGTGATCGATATATTCCATTAAAGTTTAAAGGAAAAATTCTATAGGACCATCATTTAACCAGCTATGATGTAAGGTGCAAAGTATTGAGCTATTAAAAATAATCATATAGATAAAGTCAGTATCGCAGATGAGGATGCTAAGGTAGATGAGTGGCAAAACTAGGAAGGATAGGGTAATGAATGATCATATTAGAGTTGATCTCAAAGTTACACTCATAAGTGATAAGCTACGAGAAAGTTGTTTGAAGTGGCACAACCATGTTAAATGGGGGCCCATAAATGCCCATGTATGGAGAAGTGATAAAACCCAAATTGAAGGAGCTAGAAGAGCAAGAGGCAAACCTAAAATAACCTTAGGAGAAGTGGTGAGAAATGATATACATAGTTTAGGCCTTGTATCTATCATAACCTCAAATAGAGCTGATTGGAGGGCAAAAATCCATATAGTCGACCCCATTTAGTTGGGACAGTTGTTCTTGTTGTTGTCATCATAATAAAACCCATACATGGTATGTTGCCGTCTCATACGTTTTGCCCAAAAAATAGCAAATGATAAGTGTTGTGCGGTGGGTGAGGTTCTTAGTGTATAATGGATGTGCTTTTAGCACAGAGTGGTAGCAGCTTCCCATATATAGGTAGTAAGACCAAAGAGGTTTTATGTTCAAACTTTCATTCATCCACACTTTTCCCCTCCTCCCTTCCCATCCATTGCCGATGGGCCTCATGGTCTTTGTGACTAATTTGATGATGACCCCAAAGAGGGGAAAAAAAAAAAAAAAAAAAACCTCTTCAACTTGACATCTCTTAACCCACACATTTAGGAAGGTCAACCTAAATAGTAGCAAAATGAATGCCCATTATGAATATAAGAAAGTAGGATTAAAGCCATTTTAGGTACAATTATTACCATATTATAATATTTTACATCTCTTTAAGAGCGGTTGAGGATGGTCTTAGCCGTTGGCTAGGGGATGGATGCTTCAATCACGCACAAATGAGCCATTCTTCTTTGTACTTGCTGCCTGTTTTGACGATGTTTGAGTGCTAGAGTCCTTGTAACAATTGAAAGATGAACTTGTCAAAATCTCCTATATTAATTGATGTATTAACTAATGTAACATCCTCCAAATTTGGGCAGTGAAAAACCACTCAATTTAGTCCATGGAGGTTGGTTGAGCCTGAGCATTCCCACAGTTCTCACACAACTTTGTAACTCTATTGCCAATATCTTGCCATCTCCATCCTTGTCGAAGTACCCGAACAACCGCTTAAGATGTTTGCAATCAAGAATTGTTGATAGAGAACGATTCTCCACCTTTTGAAGCCTGTATCAATCTATATCTCCTCGTATCACTACCATCATAATTGATACATTCGACAAATTAAACATATTTTTCCAAAAATAAAAGGAAAAGGGGTGGTTGAACAGCTGTGCAAATTGCTTGGCTAGCTAAATATACTAATAAAAAATACTACCATTATTTTATTTATTTATTTATTTATTATTATTATTTTTTTTGTGTTCCCAGGTGTATCAACGGCACAAATCATATAAGCACACCTCGATTTCATTCTCAGAGGGAGCTTTGTCATCTTAAAGGGTCGAACCCATGACGTCTCCACTGAGAAGTATAGATCTTACCACTCTACCAACCCTGTATTAACTAATACTATCATTAAATTTGGTAGGATTAAATCTGGATTGCCCATCATAAGTGGTTCAAATTTAATTTAATAAATTCACTGGTTGGATTTATTTCACGATTGTCCAGCTATATTTAAGCCAAAATAAATAAGATACGTATCCTCATATCGTATCGTTTTGTTATGTATCGCACAATATGTTGCGTTTGTATCGATTTATTTATGTTTAAAAAAGAAACATTACAGTGTCTCGCATCATATCGGCATGTATTGGCCGATACATTGACAGGCTTGGGATATGATATGGAAAAATAAATTTTCAGAAATATATCGGTATGTATTGTATCTATAGTATGCAATACCTATTGGCCGATACTATACTATGTGAACCGATACTTTAAACCTTGTCCTAAACCACCTTCAATCTAAAATTTTATCCAGTCAATTTCCTTGTTAGTAATGGATCATCAATTTTCTTGAAAATGTATGAAATGTATCATGATATCATATTAAATGATTAAAATTCATTTGTAAGTGAAATCAAACAGTTAAAGATTAAATTTATAAAAGAATAGTGTACTTGTAAATGGAAGTCAACATTTTATTTTAACATGTTACACGTCTTCAAATAAATGAATGGCTCAGAAATAGACACGGTAACAGTCCCTTCAATCGCATTCAAAAGAGTCCCGTTCTTTAATATCATATCGTGTCACAATCATCCAGGATAATACAAACAACTAATCAAGTCATGTGGTGTCACACGTCTTTCCATAAATGGTAGATCGTCTTCAATTGCGTTAATGGTTACACCTGCAACATCAATCTCATACTGTCCGTGACGTGCATGGACCACTTGTCACCTGTCCTACCCAGTACCCAGATGGAAAATCTCGTCACTTCGTAATTTCACCCATAAATGATGTCAATATCATCAACGTATAGCCCCTGATGTCACCTGGGTAACGTCACAATTGATCCATCAGGCATCAGTTGCTTGGGTAGATGCTCTAAGAATGCTGTGAGGGTGCTGATCTGCTATCAATTTGTTTGATAAAACTCCTCTATGGATTCGGCAAAGGTATTATCGACTGTCCTTCCACAGTTCCACTCCGGCATCCGCCATGTCCCTAGCTTCAAGGTATTTCCGACCCATCTCCGAACGGCCAAATCTTCTTGACGTTCAGACCTGTCGCATCTCAATTCCCTTCACTGATCTCCAAAAGGGTTCAACGGTCCTAATCACTCTCTTATAATCAAAGAGATTCAGCAAGCTTGTGAATATTATGGTTTCTTTCAAGTATGAAATGACCCCCTCTCTCTCTCTCTCGAACAGTAATTAATTTCTTGAACATAGTATTAATATACAGGTGAAGAACCATGGATTACCGGAGAGGGTGACAGATAACACGTTTAGGGTAGACAAGGAGTTTCTCAGAATGCCTGAAAGAGAAAGGTTGAAGGTCCACTTCAATGATCCTTACAGCGCTGTGCGGCTCTCAAACAAGTTTCAATGTGAAGACAGAGACAACAGAAAATTGGAGAGATTTTTTGAGACTCCATTGTTACCCTCTTGATGACAATATTCATGAATGGCCTTCTAATCCTTCCTCTTTCAGGTCTGTCATCTCCCTTCCTGCACGTTATAACTAATTTTTGGAAGGGCAAACAGTAAACCCTTACTCTACTTTGATTTGTTTAACAGAGAAATTGTGGCTGAGTACTGCACAAATGTGAGAGAGCTTTCACTAAGATTGCTTGAAGCAGTTACATAAATAAGGCATTACGGAAACATGCTCAACATATGGCCATCAATTACTACCCCCTGGTCCACAACCAGAGCTAACATATGGATTACCCATCCATCCAGATCCAAATGTAATCACAATTCTTCTCCAAGACGGTGTTCCTGGTCTGCAGGTCCTCAAGGATGGCATGTACGTGGATTGCTGTAGACCCCATTCCAAACACCTTCATCATCAATATTGGTGATCAAATTGAGGTGATGGTCAGATATAATTTAAAGATAAATGCTTTGTCACAAATTAATTGATTCTTAAAGATTTATTATGTTGTTTCTTTGTTTATCTTTACAGGTACTCAGTAATGGAAGATACAAAATTGTGCTCCACAGGGCTATGGTAAATTGTAATAAAGAGAGAATCTCAGTCCCAACATTCTATTGCCCATCACCTGATGCTGTGATCAAACCTGCACAAGAACTGGTTAATGAAGAGAACGCCCTCTGCTCTACAGAAGCTTCACTTAACGACTACTGTACCAAGTTCTGGAATCGGGGGCTTGCAATTGAGAACTGCTTGGAGAGTCCGGATCTGCGACCCGGTCGGGGAGCACAAAGACGGCTTTTCCACCCCCAAAATACAGGGGGCCAGGGGGTGGGTGATGGGATTTTTTTTTTTTTTTTTTAAATTTTCAGCTGTGGGGCCCACCGATTTTGTGGTGGTAAAACCTTTGGGGATTCCTGCTTGGATACGTTCAGAGCTTCCTCAACATAGCTACTTGCTTGGATATGTTCAGAGCAGGAAAATTACACATAGACCCCCTAGATTTGCAATTAGTTGCATCTACTGCCCCTGAGAAAAAAATCAATTACAAATGCTTACTTGTTGTTAAGAATTAGGTTAAATGATGATATCACCAATAAATAAAAATTCCAAATACCAATTTTATCCTTCTTTGTTTAGGTGTTTCTCATAATAGCAATTTAAACTTTAATATTAAATGAATAAAATGCCCTCAAAAATTACTACAGAAGTAGGAGAAGGGATTTCCTCTTCACCCATCTCCTTCTTTGACCTTGCCAGAAATCACCCACCGGCCCCACCCTACATGAAACCGAAAATTTGTTATATGGCGGTGGTTTTCAATTGGGTGGGGCTTTCTCGGTTGGATATGTTCAGAGCTTCCTCAACATATATAGCTATCTTACCTCATCTTTGGAGATCAATAGAAATAAGAAAATTTGGTAGTAGAATTAGACATTTTATAGAAGAGGATGCTACAGTAATCTGTCTGGGAAGAGTTGCAACATGAAGTTCCAACAAAAATTTGTCCCAAAATCATTTTAGACATTTTTCTTCCATTTTTACTTTTTGAATAAGGGTATGGAGTTTCAGCACAATAGGTATGTTATCGGTAAATGGAGTTTTCAAAAGTGTCGCCTACAAGTTTGCAACCAATGCTAGAGGAGAACAATGAGTTTGAATCCTCTACAACAATATTGAAGAGATTGATTTATCATTGCTAGAAACCGTGGCAATGGTGGAGAGAGAAAGAGAGAGAGTTCAGTTGAATGCACTCTACATCCACTGGGAGAGTTTGGGATGTTTTCACTATGTTAATGAGTTGTGCACATGACTTCTTATATAGAGTTAGAGTCGTTGTTCATCAGTCTTCTAGGACTCTTATAGTTGTCATCATGTAGATACAGTGTTTGTAGAGTTTGGACTTAATGCTAAGGAAGTAGTCATGAATGCTACTACTCCTCGTTTCATGTGTTGTAGTTGAAGACGGAGTTGCATAATTTTCGCCACAGAGGGTGTTGTATAGTTAGTTTCAAGGTGATGCAAGACTTCTTTGGTAGTAGAACACCCAAAGACTTGAGCATGGACAGGTTCAAATAGAGAGGCAATAAGCCAAAACACGAGAAGTCAGTCCTAACAAATCCACTTGTTATAATTTAGATTCGGCTTGCACAAAGGAACATAGTTTTATTCAATGGTGATTGTGGTAGGTGGGCATGTTGAGGAGCCATCCACAATGTCAAACAACTCATAAGTGTTCAAAAGATGAACAAGTTGGGATCTCCACAACAAATAGTTGCTCTCCGTGAGCTTAATAGCAAGAAGATTGTTGAGGGAGCTAGGGAAGCGAAGCAAGGAGGGAAGAAAGAACCTGGTGCTTTGATGTCATGCTAGAAACTATGGCAATGATGAGAGAGAGAGAGAGAGAGAGAGAGAGAGAGAGAGAGAGAGACCAATGTTTATATGGTTTGGTTGAATGCAATCTACATCCATGGGAGAGTTTGAGATGTTTACACTATATTAATGAGTTATGTACATGATTTTTATATAGAATCGGAGTCCTTATTCATCAATCTTCTAGGACTCTTGTAGTTTTCATCATGTAGATTCCCATGAAGATAAGAATTTGAGATTACACAAAATATCCACCAGGGTTTGTAGAAAGTGTAATCCATCGGTTAAAGCCCTTGTGAGTATCATCCGTAGAATCTATCTTAAGCATACTTGTAGGAGTTTGATCGACTTTAGATTCTTAGGAACAACCCTAGCCTCATAAGCCAAAGAGGAAGTGGTAACAAGGGTTTTGGGTGTTTTGCCACAAATATTCCTAATAATCATTGAAAGGTTTTTTTTTTTGTACAATTAATCATCGAAAGGTTGGTTCAATTGACAATAATCAACACTTTTTCGTGAAAGATGGTATATATAATAGTGTTTCACCCTCAAGGAAACCATTTAAATACTGATTTGAATCTTGTCAGATTTTCTTCAAGTTCAACAGCTTGTGCCTATTACAATTATAAAAAGTTATTCAACACGATAAAAGGAAGTAATTCAGAAATTCAAATTCATCTCCAGCTAAGAGTATCTACTATAACTGTAGAAAGACAGCAAAAATGATTCTTGCCCATAAGGATCCTAGCTATACAGCCAAGATGAAACCAAAAGGGGAAAGAAATCAATCAAAAAGCAAATCATTTCATACGAAGAGTAAAAGATTTCCAGAAGCTTGAGGTGGGCAGGAGATATTGGATATCTATGGAGCTGGAAACCACATTCAGGATATGATTTAATGTAATAAATTTTCTCCCCTACTTTTCTTACATCGCATGCTCTGGTCCACATTTACTCTATCCAGATAACTCATGCAGGATTTAGTTCCTGTGTGGTATCACTGTTATGCCAGCATGTTCACCACACACATCCAACGGCTCTGAATGTCATGGATTTTACATCTATGTGTTAAACCCATGATTGAAAATTCCAAACCATTGGTATATGCTGAACACCCTATTGTGTCACACTGGAGATCTAAGACCCAACCCGTATAGAAGCTATAAACAAGATGACCATCATCTCCAGACATGGTAGCTGATCGAGCATTCCAACTTCAAGATGACTAACACAAAATTATTGTTGACTGATCTTCTGAAGACCGGCATCCGCCAAGTCCCTTCGAATTATGTTCGACCAATCTCCGACCGGCCAAATCTTCTTGATGTTCAAACCTCTGATCACGAAATTCCTTTCATTGATCTTCAAGGACTCAATGGTCCTTACCGTTCTGATACAGTAAAAGAAATTGGCCGAGCATGTGAACGTTATGGTTTCTTTCGGGTATGAAGTGACTTTTTATCTCTTTTGATCTTTAATTTCTTGATCTGGGTATGCATGCAACTGATTAATCCTTCTGCTGTTTGTGTTAAAAAATAGGTTAAGAGCCATGGAGTACCAGAAAGTGTGACAGATGACATTTTAAGGGTATCCAAGGAGTTCTTCCAGTTGCCTGAAGGAGAGAGGTTGAAGATCTACTCCAGTGATCCTTCCAAGACCTTGCGGCTCTCAACTAGTTTCAATGTGAGTACAGAACCAGTTGCAAGTTGGAGAGATTATCTGAGACTCCATTGTTACCCTCTCGATGACTATATTCATGAATCGCCTTCTAATCCTCCATCTTTCAGGTTTGTGTCCCACTTCTTACAGGTTGTAACCTGGTTTGCTAGCTTCTTAAAGCATTTGGGTTTTGATTGGTTTTGAGTTTCGTTATAAATAGCCTCAGTGGATAACCTAGAAAATAGGGCAAACAAAATGTCGCAATTTGTAAGATATGACAGTGGTGAATAAGGTGGAGCCAGGGTTTAACATTGGAAGGATCTAAATACCAATATTTTACACTGAACGTAATGAATATTCTACCTATTATCTTTAGAGAAATTTTCAGTACCACCTCTTGAGTTACCTTCTATTAGTTATCCAATTTATCAATCAAACCCCTTATTACTAACACTGTTAGTCTCAGATTGTTTATATTTATTCATTTCCAAAGTGCCCCACATTCTATGGAAAGAAGATGGCAAAGGAGAGTAAAACAAAAAACAATAATATTAGTGCTAAAATATAAATCATAAACATGCAAGAATAAAAGAGAATAATGAGTGGTTATAGGTGGTAGAGAAAGAGGAAGACAAGTTAACTTTAGGTTTTTTACGTTCAAGGGTATTTTTGTCTTCTTGAAAAAATTAACTTGCATACATCACCACATAAATTTGATTTCACTAACACGCTACAAGGAGCCTGATTGATAAATTGGATAATTCAAGGGGTGGCGCTGAAAATTTCTCTTATCTATATCATTAAAAAGTTTCTCCAATTGGGGGTCAAGTATCGATATTTTAAACATGGCAAAAGGGTCATAGGAAAATTTCAAAGTTTTTGAAAGAAAATGGGGAAATTCTAAAAAATTAAAGGGGAGGGGGGGGGGGGGGGGGAGGGGACATGCATGACCCCTGTCCCAATGTAGCTCTACCCATGGTGGTGAAAATTTCAGAAAATAGCAGAATTTCTTTTTCTTCTGTAGATGTGGGCAAGTTCATTGAACCATAGTAAAATCCTTGAATATTTTGCTTGTATTCTTCTTCATGATTATGCATCTATTCCCAACATTTTTCATACTTCTTCTTTGTTTTCGCTGAAAGGGAATATGCAGCAAAGTATTGCACAGATGTGAGAAACCTTGCACTGAAGTTGCTTGAAGCAATTTCTGAGAGCTTAGGTTTGGAAAGTGATTACATAAACACAGTATTACAGAAACATGCACAACATATGGCTCTCAATTATTATCCTCCATGTCCACAACCAGACCTTGCATATGGATTACCCATCCATGCTGGCCCAAATGTAATCACAATACTTCTCCAAGACAATGTCCCAGGTTTGCAAGTCTTCAAGAATGGCAAGTGGGTTGCTGTCAACCCAATTCCTAATACCTTCATCATCAATATTGGTGATCAAATGGAGGTACTTGAGCAATGGAAGGTACAAGAGTGTGCTCCATAGGGCTGTGTTAAACTGCAATGAAGGGAGGATCTCAATCCCAACTTTTTATAGCCCATCACCTGATGCTGTGATCAAACCTGCAGAAGCTCTAGTGGATGAAGAACACCCTGCCATCTACAGAAGCTTCACTTATTATGAGTACTACACCAAGTTCTGGGATAGAGGACTTGCAAAAGAAAAGTGCTTGGATATGTTCAGAGCTTCTTCAATGTAGATTTGCTTGAGAACCCTCAAGAGAGATTATAGATCATTGTAATGCGAATTATGTAGGAAAGCATAATAATAAGGTGGATTTGGGTTTTCTTTGGATTCATATATACTTGTTCTCCCCCAGTTGTTTATGATTTTGAGTACTATTGTAATGCATACATATATGCATACATATATAATGGAAGACAGTTAGCTTTAGAATATGGAAAATCGGTGGTAGATGCATGGGCTTCCTGTGCTCGTTTCAAGCAGTCGGTAGGCTCTGGAGTGTCTTTGAGGTGGAGGTTTCCTCCTGGTGGTTGGATTAAAGGAAACGTGGATGCTGACTTTCGACGTAAGGGTGCAGATGTTCACATTGGTGGTTTATTTCACGATTCTGCTGGTCGTTTTATTGGTGGTTTTGTTAGAAGGGTTCGGTCAAGTTGTGTCTTTTAAGCGGAACTTGAAGCCATTTGCCAAGGTTTGGAGTTGGCGGTGAGTAGTCATCTCTTGCCGCTACAGTTGGAGTCGGATTCCCGGAAAGCAATAGAGCTTTTGGATCCATGTTGTGTGGATCATGGGAGATTTGGTCGTTTAGTTGAGCAAATTAGTGTTTTGCTGCATGAGATGGTGAGTACGCGATGCGTATATGTTGGACGTGTTGCTAATAAGGCTGCTGATTGGATGTCTAAGTTTCCACTCGATTTGGAGTGCTCTTGGATGTTCTTTCAGGATGTTCCCCACGGGTTGGAGGAGATCCTTCAGGCGGATTGTAATGTTGCTTCCTTTTAGTATCTCTTTGAGTCCTTGACTCCGTTGTTTTTATTATAAAATATATATATATATATATATGAAGAAAAGTAAGAAATAAATGATAATATTTGATAATGTTTTCCTCTAGTTTCTGTAAAACAAGGGCAGACAAACTAGGAGGGAGGTTACTAGGACTAAAGTGTGCCTCAGTAGCGGTTCTCGCATAGCCTACTAGGAAGTCCACGCAAAAATTTGTCTCTCTAACATGGCATAGGAAGACGATATCCTAGGCAGTCTATGTTTGATGTCCATTATATCATCCACCACATCTTCTGCTTCCTAGGGAGTGCTTATCTTGTGATGCATCTAAGGTGCGAAATTTCGTCCAAGTTTGCCGGTTAGCTATGTGTCAAACTAGGTGAATTGACAAAAACTCGATTTCGCCGACATATACGCTAACAATACAATGTATCCTTGCGAGACTAAGGGGCGAAAGTTAGTCTTTTTCACATGTCATGTCATGTCAGTTAAAGTTTTAAAATATAAAATATTGATATATTCTACAAACTAGATTGTCAATACAAAATATTAAAAAATGATAAAATAAGACTTGATAGTCAACTTACTCATGTCATTTTAACGTTTAGTAATCTTTTACCTATTTTTTAAACAATGTTATGGTTTAATCAGTACCACATGTAGTCTCATAGTCATCCACTCATCCTTTTGAGAAATATCAAAAACTCATCTCCATCTTCTTCACTTGGGTAATTTAGTGATGGAAGGCAAAACTGCAAAAGAGATGGCACTCATCTTCTTTTTCAAACTTTAAAGGAATGATTTGGACCTCACAACAAACTCAACACGGAGATGAGCTTTCTTGGCTGCTTTTTTGAAATTGGTCGTTTGACGGCAATATTACTCAAGTTTGACGGCGATTATTACCAATATTTTGTTGGTTCGGTCATTTTCCAACAATTTTTCAGCGATTTTCGGCTAGATTTAGTAATTTCGCTTTTTAGTGAGTGTTTCTATTCGCCACTCACCAAACCAAGCGAAATTCACCGATTTTTCAGCAAATTTTGCCGAAATGTTTTACCTTGGATGAATCACTATATTGCTTATTAAACATCAAACCCAAATCTCTATGGGTATATAATAGAAATCTTACCATGATGTTCATGATGCATCAATAAATTGATCCTCCCATAGATGATATGTTAGTCATGGCATTCTAACTTTTTGTGATTGAAAAGCTGTCTAATTGGCAAGGTAACATCAACTAAAAGCATTAGGTCACATCAACTAAAAGCATTAGGTCTTGAGTTTGACTCCTCAAACCTTCTATAATGATCAACCCTATTTTGTGAAAGTTAAATGATTTTCCTTCCATTTTGTCACACTTCTTCCATTATGGTTTACCATGGGCCTGGAATTCAGAATCTAGCACTAGAACAAGCCCAAATCTTTTGATTGGGCTTTGGATAGGCTTACGCGTTGCTAGGCCCAAATTTCTTTCCCTATTAACTTACATTGTCCATTTTCATTCAACAGGGAATTAATATGCAGTTGAGTTCTGCAGAAATGTAAGAGGGGCTTTCACTGAAGTTGTAAGAAGCAATTTCAGAGAGCTGGACTCGACTTATGCATAATAATTGTACCTATTTGGCTATACAATCCAAATTGTAGACCAATTTTATCTTGGGCCTTTGTAAATTAACTTTTATGCTTTTAAACATACATATAATGTTGAGTTTTTTATGCTTTGTTTGATTTAATACATTTTTAAAAAGAGATAATTGGCCATTATGCATTAATTATTTGATTAAAAAAATCTATATATAAAAAAAAAATTGAAAAAAAAATATATAATCACACAATGTATTAAGGGGCATTTTTTGTCTCTCCACGTTTGAAATTTGAATATACTTGACGACAACTAACGATGTTAGTCTGGTTAGGACTCACATGTAATATATTGCATTAAAGAGACCCAACATTAATTTGTGATCCACTAAAGAAATCCACACGTAAAAAACTCTAATGTAAATAAGTATTTCACCTAGATAAGATAAATTTTTTGAAAAACCACATGATTAATCAGTTCTGAGTTTCATTTTACAAAACTAACCATGGTATGTTTCAATCTACTAAATTGGATCCTGAGTCCAGGTTTTCAAAAGTAACCACTACAGTATCTTTCTTTCCTTCTCTAATGTCAATTGGCATCTTGACCATTACTTGTGTTGCTAGTTGCTATTATTCTTCTTTCTTTGGTAGAAGCTTTTCCATTTCTACAACTACCAATGCCCCCATTTATTTTTAAATCAAATCTGTCAACGAATTTTCTACTTTGCAAATACCCATTTATCTGCAACGATATGTGCAATCTCCCCCTTTAACTGCAACCCTCTTCCCTAAGGTATCGTTTGTTTGTTGGAATAAAGGTGAGGCAGGAAAAAAAGTAGAAAAAAATTAAATTTTTTCATGAAATCTCAGAAGTGTGATTTGTTTAGGGCTTGTTTGGTTACATGAATCCAGAGATTTTAAATCCCTGGATTCATGAATCTGAGAATTATACCCATTTGGTTGTAAAAATCTCTAGATTCACATTTTTACATTAAAAACGTGAATCTGTAGATTTATGGGTAAGGGGTGAAACCCAGAGATTTCAAAAAAGCAATACATTTGCACATTCATAAAAATCACGTCGATCAAATAGTTTTTTAGGATGAATCCACATATTTCATTCTACAACCAAACATTTAATTTTATAAATTATGATTCCATAGCTTTGAAATCTATTGATTTGAAATCTCTAGATATTTGAAATTTTCAGACTCATGTAACCAAACATGCCCTTAGTTCATAGAGTAAAAAAAATCTAGAGATACGCTTCCTTTGTCTAAGGTGGCACGTTAACTTTCTCATTTAATGTCTTTCAAAACATTACAATATATATAGAAATTTGTGAGAAAATATGAAAAATAACAAAGTGAGACCATTATTTAATATTCTTTTACAAAATCTCTTCATTTCTTTTACTTTTCCATCGCCTCGTTACATATGGGGCCCATCCGCCCATATAAATATTTTTCCACTTTTTTTCCCCTCAAATTGAGAGTTGTCTTTTCTTCCTCCTGGTCGCGTTACATTGCAAGATCTACAAAAGCTTCTTCCAAATCTAGGAAATAAGATTTTGAAGCTTCTGGTTTTTTCCTATAGCTTTAGTTCTGATTTTTGTTCTTCCCTGTTTAACAAGAACTAAGAGGGAAAAGGAAAGAGAATTTTGGAGGGAAGACCAATAATCGCTTTGACAAATCGGAACTACATTCCATTTTGACTATTCCTTTGAGGAGAACCTGTAGAACAAAGAAGGAAATAGTAAAAGCAATGGCAAATAAACTAAATAGATGAAGGGGATGGGGGTAAATCCGTCCAAATGGTTAGTTATTTGACCCTATAGTTCTGTTTTGGTATTTTTGTAAATGAACCAGAAGAGTACAATTTTGTAAGCTGAAACCCACATTGGCTGTAAACTTCATTTTAGATAACCTTGAAATTTTTCCTAAAAATTTCATATCTATTGATGGTTTTCAATTTTTTCTCTTTTTTAACATCATCATCAAATTAGTTACAATGGCTAGGGCCCACAGGCTTAGTGGAGAGCGTGCGAGACTAGAGATTCAAACTTAAGTTACTACCTCCGAATATAGGAGACTATCAGACAATTCCACTTTCACACAATATTGGTCCCCATCGTGCTTAAACACCAATTGAGTAAAGTATCTGTCTAAACCCATATTCATATCGAGTTGGGATCTTCTTTCTGTGTGAGTAAGGGGCTGTGTTTTTTATCATATTTTTCCATTACATATTTAGAAAGAAAATCTATCTCTTGTTTACGTTTTTAGTGCTTAGAGGTGGTCCTGTCTCCTAATAAATAAAAAAAAAGTACGTAAATATCACAGCATCTATGTGCGGATGGAGAATCCAAACTCATTCAAACCTGTCCCGTCATTCCCTAATGGACCCCACCTTAGATCACAACAACATACCAATTCATAACCTTTCTTGCAATTGTGACTCCCCACTCTCCAAAGCCTTGTTCCAGTCTGTCAATTTGCACTTATATATAAATAATAAATAAAAAATAAAAAACTAAAAAAGTGTAGACTTCCCACTCAATAATTGGTGCATTCACTGTATCAACTAATCAACAATTTATTCTTTAATCCAACTCACAATTAATATTAAATTATTCTGATGTTTTGAAATTAGACTCAAAGTCCAAAGTCCAAACTCCATTCAGTTCAATTTAATGATTTGACCACTTTTAGGCAACAAATTATTTGATTATTCAGTTTTAATTCAAAAACAAACCGGTTCAGACCGGATATAGACCAATGAAAAAATCACACAAGATTAAGACTTCTAGTTCGGTTGTATTAATTATCTTATCTATAATTATGGATTAATGTGGTCCTTAATCCTTGTTAAACCATATTAACCCTTTTAACTGTCATAACGGTCGTTGAGAAACTCAAAGGAGGAGCAACTGGGTGTCTTTTCGGGCATTCCACTAGGAGAGGTTGTGCACTTGTGATTCGTTCATTCTCCACTTGTCCTTGCCAGAAATAAGAAACTGAAATTTTTTTAATGTCAAAGTGGTGGTATTTCTGTAATTTTATCAAAAGGCGGTGGCTTTTTTCCAAAGTCAATTGATGCTTGAAGGCTTGAAAGCCTAAAGCAGTAAACAGTAAAAGCAGAGCTTCCGCTATGAGATGAACTCAGAGTCACTCAAAATGAGTTGCAGAGAGCAGAAGGGGAAAAAATAATTAAAATAAAGAGAAATTGGGAGAAGCGTAAAGGCACAACCGCACAAAAGTTTCAGAAGTCAGAACTCAAAACTGGGTGAAGGAAAAACAAAAAAAAAAACGGAAAAGATTTGGAGAACAAGGAAAGGGTGAGGTGGTTAAGGGGAAGAATCTCCCACAATAATTGGTATCAAATGCTCATTGGGATTCGCACTATTGCTGAATTCCAAGGTCTCTCAGAAGCGATTATTTAAAACCCACAAAGCTTTTCCCTTTCCGATTGGAGTTTTGGCCTTTGGGCCATAAAGAAGGAAAGAGAAAAGGTTGAGAGAGGAGAGATGGGTGAACCTGATAAGGGGTTTTCCTGGAAAGTTGCACAGAAAGGTGAAGTTTCCTTTCCCACTCTTTCTTCCACTGTCTTTGATGTCTAAATCATTGGTGGGTTTGCTTGCGTGTAATCTGAGACGTGTTTTTTAAGTCTGATTCTGGGGTTTCTTCTGAGGCTTGATGTTTCGTTTGAAGTTGCGTTGATGGTCGTGGATGAATGGCTTGAGGTTTTGCTATTTTGGTACTTGGTTTGGCATAGAAGGTGAAGTTTGCGGCTGTTTTGAGGAGATATTGTCGTTTGAATTTGGACTTTTGGCTGTGATTACTAGGTGGATTTGCTATTTGTGGGTCTTGATGTTGATGGGAAGTTGTGTAATTTGAAGTTTCAAAAAGAAACGTGGGGAATTCTCTCTTTCTTCTTCTGTTGCGGTATAAACCAGGGCAGGTGGGGTTTGGCTCGACCTTTTTGTGTTTGTAAATAATCATATCATCTTCAGGTGTTTGAACTGCGAGTTTATCGAGGCAGGCTCTGTGTTTCAACTTCTGGAGCTTGTGGGCTACCCACTTTGGAACCTTGAATTCAGAGGACATACGAGTCTTATTGGTAGCTCCTGTTGGTGAAATCCGTATTAGGAATGTTTAAGCAAGGCTAATGGGTTTTTGATTTGCATTTGAACCATTGGAAATTGATATCTGGGCATCTGTAAAATCTGCAGGTTTTGATTAAGTAGAGGGTTTGAGGTCTTTCAGGTAGAAATGGCAGCTGATTCGAACATGGGCATCCATCAAGATCCATCAAGATCCATATATGTCTTCCGTGTTGAACAGGCATACGATTTCATTTCAGTCCAGTGCCTCAAGCAGCAACTCAGGAATGATTCCTTTGGGAAACTCTGTTGGAATGAATGGCACGGTTCCATTGGGTAATTCTCTAGGGATGAACAGTACAACAGGGATGATACTGACTGGTAATTCCAGTATGATAAACAACCCTGGAATTACTGCAGCTGGATATTCCCCCGGTTCTCTTCTTGATTCAGTGCCAGGTCTCAAGCATGATACAGGATTGGCTGTCGAGTGGTCCCCGGAAGAACAGTCTAAATTGGAGGAAGGTCTTGCAAAGTAGGTACTCGCATCATGTTTATTTTATAGCTGTTTATCGTACTGTCCTTGAACTATGAATTCATCAAAGCCTTTCCTGCTTAGCTGTGGTTATAATTTTTTTTTTAATGAAGAATGTGCTTATTCCTTGCTTTTTGTATCGCAACTTACAGTGGATTTTCATGTGGTAATCGATTCTAAAGACCTGGCTTTTAGTTAATCATTCTTGATGCCTGTTAATTTTGGTACAATTTAGAAAAATGCTTATAGAAGCTAGGGGTTCTATGATTTAATCTTATTTTTTTCCTCATATACCACTCTTCAACCCCCTTCATTTTCTGTAATGTTTCGTTTCATTTCCATGAAACTACACTTTTTACGAGTTGTTTTCTCCTATACATATTCTTGTGCCTAAATTTGTTCTTCATCCATCAAGATGATTATTTTTGCCTGTGACATTGTATCCATCAATCCATTATCAGTTTTGCATTTCTTCATGGTCCAAATAGTAGATGCATCATGCATGTAAGATTTGTTTTCTTTATTTAGATTAGGAGTTTCTTGGCTTTAATGCTGCTCTTTGGTAAGTTGAATGACCTAGTCATTTATATTATTTTGCATGCATAGCCCCATAGAGTTCATAATCCCTGGGAAGGTATTCTTCAATTTCTCATTGCTGCTTGTTTACCTTACTAATTGGGCAACACTTTTGAAATTCTTTCCCATACTCCTTTGTTGTGATGCATTTACAACTTATTGGGATGCCAAGAAGTTTCTTTTCCTTCATAATAAAAGGTTTTATTTGAATTTTGAAGGAAGAGACCATCGTCCATACTACGGGTATATGCAACAGATGCCCTCAACTAATTCTGACAAATTGACATTGTCATATTTAAATCATCTGGGATCACAATCATTATAGAACTACACTAAGCAGCTACTGCCCTTCTAAGCAGACTACTTGTTTCTCAGCAAATCTAGACTGCTATTTTCTAGGTATAAGCTTTCTTTGTTCACAAGAACCTTTTTCTATTTGTTTCTCAGCAAATCTTAAGAGCCAGTTTCATATATATTTTAATCCTACGATCGGTCTTTTGCTGGCTCACTTGATCCCAACTCCTGACTGGCAACATGGTTTTTGTTACCACCAGTTAAGGTTTGTTAAAATGTATTCCTATCTGCTCTTCTTCGTTTCTCAGGCAATGAAGCTGGAACAAACTTAAGAATTATCTTAGCTCCCCTCCAAAAAAGAATCCTTTCTCCAAGAAGACAAGAAAATGTGCAATTTCCCACTATTGAAACCCATTGAAAGGCCCAATATGATTATGTGAGTGAACTACGCCTTCCATCTAGGCATCTGACAAAGAGCTTCAATGTAGGAATAACCATTAGGATGATCCTAACTACTTGTTTAGCTTATCATTGAGCTGATAGTTCCAAGTTTCATAAGAATATCTGACAATACCTTGTTTGAGAAGTAAGCTTAACATTATGAAGGTATTGCCATTGGACTGAAGATATCATATGCTTAAGTCAACTGGCCCCAGTAAGTGATCGACTAGTGGTGAATAATTGATGACCTTGTATGAACCAGCCCAGCTTGAATGGGTCAGAATAGGGTGGGGCTCACCTGTGGAGTTGGGCTAGGGTTAGTGTAGGGGTTATGTCAAGTTAATATTGATGAGAATATATGCTGAAGGTTACAACTAAATTAAGTGGTTCTAAGTTATGGCGGATTCCTAGTGAAAATAAGGCTGAAGGGTAAAAAGGTAATTTCAGGCAATTGGCTGGTGAAAGGATACAAAACTAAATTTCAGGAAATTGGCTGGTGAAAGGATACAAAACTAAATTTCAGGCAATTGGCTGGGTGAAAGGATACAAAACTTAGATTGAGGTGGAAATTTCATCTGGTTTTAATGTTTATATTTATAGGAAATTCTTGCCAAAATTGCCTTATACATGAAGTCCTAGAAGATGGTTGCTGGTTGTCAAGGCAGTAGCTTGCTTTTACTTTAAACTCATATAAAATTGGATCTGTGGATGTTAGAGTTCTAATAGAATTCTTGGGCAGCAAAAGATTTTGAACATGGAGATGATATTTGAGGCTGTGGGTTGAATTTGGGAAGTTTCTAAGGGTGGATTTTTACTTTGGGTAGGTTTTTATTAAGCTAAGGATTCCAAAAATGAGAATAGGAAAAGGAAAAGATGGGGTTAGGACAATTAGAAGATTAGGACAGAATTCGGTGTTGGGATTATGCAATTAATTAACTGTTGTTATGAATCAGCTTGGCAGAAGCTTAATGGCTGAAACGGATGAAGACTCTATTCAGAACCTTGAATCTTCATGGTATTTTTCAACTTAGTTGAAGGGGAAGCTTTAAGTCAAAGCTCCCTCTCTTCACACGTCAACAAGTTGATTGGATCAAATACCAATCACATCAATGAACCTTTCAGGCTTCACATCAACGAGAGTCGACCAGATATACACACCAATCCTGCCGGAGTCTAAACGCTAAACTGAGCTCTTGCAATGGAGGAAGAAGGCGCCACAGCTTGCAAAGCACATTCATGTTCAATAATGTAACCCCTTACAACCTTGTACAGAAGACTCAAAGATAAACTCGCTCTCATACAGAAAAGGAAATGACTAATTCAATCCTTAACGTATGTGTTGACTAGAATTGACTAGGAAACTAAAATAGATTCAACATAGGACTGGATTTATAAGTCTGGATATAGACCCCACTAAAATGCTTCCTAGCAGTTAATTGCAACTTTAATTAACCACATATAATTGGTTCAACTGAACTAAACCAAAACAACTTAAAATGAACCAAGTAAAGAAAGTAATTTCATTCTAAACCTAGGTACCCATACTTTAGGCCCATAAAAGTAGTCTGTTAGAAAACAATGGATCAGGCTGAATAAATATATACTGATGTAAACCCAATTTTAGAGAATAATTTCCCTAAAATTAAGAGATCGCCCAGAAACTTCCAACAAATAAATCAAAATTATTATGGGATGCCTATGGGAGTGGGAAGCACTTTGGAATGATATGGGATATTCTGATTTAAATGGGAATTGGGGGGAAAGATAAGGAAACAAAATTGGGATCCTAAGGGTCGTCAGGGTTTTAACAAAATCTATATCGGTAGGGTTTTGCATAAGATCTTGATTTGACAAAACTGAATGGGATGGTATGGAGAGGTTTATGGATGATGAAAGGGGATGGATAAAGAGCAGGGGAAGTTACTTGGTAAGTTCTTGGGCAATCCTTCTTGATCTTTCTTCTCTTTCTTTTTCTTTCTTCTTTCCTTTCTTTTTCTGCTTTCTTTTTCTGTTTCAGATCTACCGCAAGCCAAAAGAGGGGGGGGGGTTTGTCGCAATGAAGGGAAGAGAGGGAAATAAGAAGCAGTAGGGTAGGGGAGGGGTGGGGGAGTGGTGAGGCAGAGTCATAGAGGGCTGGGGAAGGGATCCAGGTTCTGTCGGGGTTGGGGGGTGCTGTTAGGGTAGTGACAGCGGGGGGAGGGGGGGAGTTGGGTTTCTGGGTTGCACAGACTGGAAGGAAGAAGAATGAAGAAGAAAAGAAATGGGGGTAGGGGTTGGGGAGGGGATTTACTCACTGGTTTGCTGAAAACTCTTGAAGGATGCTTGCTGGAGCTGTTGATTGGCTGCTGTAGCTTATGGAAGCTTTTTTTTTTTTGGATGAATAAATAATGATATTAAACAAACAACGAACTACAAGGACGAACAATTAGGGAGAAGGGATGATTTGGGAGTTAAGGCCTCAGGAGACAACAATAAGCCTGTTCCTTGGGGAATCAACAACCGGGGGATGGGGAATGCTAATGAGTCTAGCTGATACATCAAAATAAATTGCGTTCCAAATCGAATCAAGGGAGCAGGATTTAGAAGTCGAACACCTTAGAGTCCGCTCCCACCAGAGATGATGGATCATAGCACCATAGACAAGCTTACCTACCTGGTCACAAATAGAGGAGCTTGTGAAATTACTCAAAATCCAAAACCAGTCACGATCAAACCCAAATGAGCGGCGGGAGCGGGGCCAAATGAAAGCAAGGGCTTTTCTCCAGAGAGAACTAAAGAAGGGGCAGGAGAAAAATAAATGCTCAATGTCCTCGGTACCGATCCAGCAAAGGATATAGTTTGAGTTCACAGGGTTATGGCGGGAGATGAGGAAAGCCTCGGTTGGGAGGGCATGGTTTAGGGCTCTCCAAAGGGTGAGGGTGTGCCGAGGAATATGTCCAGGGAACTAGACAAGGGAAGGCCAAGGGGGGAAGGGGAAGGGGAACGAACCAAGTTCCAAGTAGAAGCCGAGGTGAAGGATTTTGAGGTTGAGGGGAGCCAAACTAAAGTGTCATGAGCGGAGGGGATAATGGGCGGGAGGGAATTCCAGACTTGTGTGAGACTAGGGTGGGGGGCAGGGGTCCATGATCCATCGGAGATGAAGTCCGATGACAGGGAAGACTTGGGGATGCGGGAGTCATAGACGGTGCGGGAGGGAAAAAGAGAGTGGAGAATACCCATCGGATGCCACGGATCTTGCCAGAACTTAGTGGAGAGGCTTGAGGAAATTTGAGTGGTGATGGCAGGGAGAGCATAGGGCTTGAGGAGAAGAAGTTTCCTCCAGATCCAGGAAGGGTTGGAAGGGATAGGGACAGCCAGAAAAAATCAGATTTAAGGAGGTAAGAGTAGACCCAATTGACCCAAATGGAATCTTGTTTGGAAACAATTTTCCGGATGAGACAAAGCAAAGTAGCGGAATTGACATCTTGGATCCTACGGATTCCTAGGCCCCCCCTCAGATTTAGGCCGACAGATGTTGGACCAACTGATGGGGCGGATGAATCTTGAGGATTCCTGGCCTTTCCAGAGAAAGGCACAGAAGATGGACTCCATCGCCAAAGAGATAGACTTGGGAAGGGGAAAAATGCCACACCAGTAGAGGTAGGAGGATTGGAGGACAGATCGAATGAGCTCAACACGACCGGCAAAGGAGAGAAGCCGGCTTTTCCAAAGTTGGAGACTTTTCCAAATACGATCTAGCATGGGAGAGCAGTGGTGGAGAGAAAGCCTACTAGGGATAAGAAGAAGGCCAAGATAGACAACAGGGAAAGAGCCAGGCTTGAATCTAGAAAGATTTAGGAGATTGGAGCGGAGAGTGTCAGAGACTCCCGAGAGGAAAATGGTAGATTTGTTGAGATTGACTTTGAGACCCGAGATGGACTCGAAGAGATTAAAGGCAGATAGGATAGAAGAGATGGAGCTATGATCAGCTTTGGAGAAGATCATGAGATCATCAACAAAGGCGAGATGAGTGAGATTGAGGGATTTACATTTGGGAATAGGAGAGATCAAGAGTTGATCCGTCTTGGATTGGAGGATGCGGGAAAGAACCTCCAGAGCAAGGGAAAGGAGGTAAGGGGAGAGAGGACAGCCTTGACGAATCCCAACTCAAGAGGAGAAAAAACCATCCGGAGAGCCATTGGTGATAATGGAGAAGGTAGGAGCGCTTGAATGCTTGTAGATGCTGGAGATTGGGATTGGCGCTGAATATTGAAGAACTTTTACTAAATCAGCTGAGGCCCCCTCAACAGAAACCTCAGTCCTCAAACTTAATAATTTTCATTCAATAATCAGACTTAACTTATAAAGAAAGAGTAGGCTCTTATTTATAGCCTACTAAAAGACTCTTCAACACTACTTCCTTTATAGATAGGATCCCACCACATAGTCTCAACCATCGAAATGAAATCTAAAACTTATAAAGATTTATAATGGACAGATGCTGAAATAAAACTTTAAGTTAAACTCAATATGCACATCCTTAAATTCCATTTTATTTAAAACTCTAATTGCCACATGTACTAGAGTTTGAAACAACCAAGGACCCAATAACTCAACTGCTGACTCAAAACAAACTTCCTAACCAAATTGGATTCTGTAATTAAATTGGAATTAAATTCCAGCAACAAATTAGGGCAGAAAATGCCCAAAATACCCCTGCTAGGAGGTTCGGCCGGACTAGGGGGCTTCTTAGAGCCCTCTTGCGGCCCCCACTTAGGGTTTTGGCCAGGTCCAAGTTGTGTTCACATCAAGAACCCGACCCTAGATTTATCCCTGATAAAATAAGCTTGTTTTGGTGGTGGATCTGTGTCAGGTAGGCACTTCAAAGTCTAAGACTCTGGTAGGGTTTTTAGAAGTAGTGATAAAAGAAACCTAAAGGGGAGTTTCTGCTTGACAAAGACTTGGAGTTAAAGTAGTAAGGGTGCAAGTAACTAATAGAAAAAACAAGCTCTAGAACAGAACAGCTCGGATAGTATGAGGCACATTGCACTGACGTTCTCACCTAAGTTAACACCTCGTGTTTTTGTTTATTTAGCTGTCACCTTCAATGGCATTATACATCCCCTCTCACATCATTGAGGTCAAGGAGCACCATAGGCAAGTTTGATTACTCTTGCCTTAGCAAGCACATTGAGTCCATTGCTCAATTTCTCATTTATTGTTGCAATGATTTGAATTCTAGCCAACATCAAGTGTCATGCCTTCTAGTTTGAAGATTGCAACAGTAGCATCGGGATAATGACTTAACTGCTTTTACTGGTGAAAGATGGTTGTGATTCTCCTCAACTTTTTATGTGATACTTTCTAATTGTTTGCTTATGAGTGTTACGTTGTCTTCACTTCCTCTGGTTTGTAGTCATACATTTATTAATATACTGCATGAAATTATTAGATATGGTGATGAACCAAGCTTCATGAGGTACGTCAAGATCGCAGCTATGCTATCTGACAAGACTGTACGGGATGTTGCTCTGAGGTGCCAGTGGATGACGGTGAGCGTTGCATTTTTGAAAAGTCTTTCTTTCCTGTTAAATATCCAAGATTTGGTTTTATTGTGATACAACGTGGTTTCCTGAAGATCATACTTTTTGGTCTACATCGCTTCTTTATTTATACTTTGTTGTATGTTAATAATACAATTCCGGAGCTGCTTGGGGTTTTTGAGGCAGTTCTCTCTAATTCTGATTACTTTGACATTTAAATTTCCAAGTAGTAAGGAATAAAATCTTGAAAGTTGTGAGACCACTTGATTCACTGTAGTCTTACAGCTTACATAAATAAAATGTCTTATTTGAACTGTTGGCTACAAGTTTATGAAATATTCAAGTTAGAATGCTGTATATTTAATTCCCTATTGTTTACTCTTGCTTATGGTGTTAGCTGGTTTCATCTCAAGTATTTTACCATGCTTATTTTCTTGAAATATCTTCCTGCTCCATTTTTCCATTAGCCTCCCTTTTATGGCATACTGGATCCAATTTCTTTCCAGAAGCCCCATCTATTGCAAGATGGACCACATCCTGAGAAAAACTGATGTGAACCAGGATCAATGGTGTAGTTGGTTGACTATTGCCCTAGAACCAGGCTCACTCCAGGATCCTCTTTCCTGAGAATTAGCAGTCATCTAAGGCTGAAAATACCTTCGGGGGTGGGGGGTGGGGGGTGGGTTCAAGATAGATTTAGGGTTTGTATGGGTAGGTTTAGGAGAGGTTCGGCCCAGCTTAGGGGTTTATAGTTTTAGGTTTCCAAGCTTTACACCTTGCTGTAAGAGTAATTTCAGAATTGAAGTTTATGGTTTTAGAATCTAGTGTTTATAGGTTTTGGTTCAACCTAAGGTTAAGGTCGACTGCCAATTGAGTGATAGGGAAGCTAAACTTAAAAGGGTTCTAGGTTTGGATGAAGGATGAGAGAGATATAAGGCTTTGCAAATTATAGGGTTACAGTTTCTAATGAAGAACGCAGAATTTTCTAGGGTTTTAGGTATGGGAGGGGGCTGGATTTAGGATCGAGGGTATGGGTTTCGAGTGTAATTCTAAAAGGAGAAGGGTTTTAATTGTATTACAAAACTGCTGCAATCAGGGTTTTAAAAATTCTGGAATTTCCAGAAGCTGCCGCAGGTTTGTAAGAAGGAAGAGAAGAAGAAAACCTAAGGGGGAAGGGCTGGAATGATAGATTAGGGTTAGTGGAAGGTAGGGGATTAGGTATTAGCGCAGGGGGAGGGTTTCTATGGCTGCAGCAGGGGTTGGGAATGGGCTGGATGTAACCACGATGGAGGGAGAGGGGCTGGGATTCCAGAAACTAGGGTTAGAAGGGTAGGGGAAGGCTGCGGGAGAGAGGGGAGAGTAAGGAATGGGGCTGGGGTTGGGGAAGGGAGCTGGTACTTTCTTGGGATCATTTGTAGGACTGCCGAACCTTGAAGCAGTATGCTGGAATACATGGAAAATTGCAGAAAACCTTCACTTGAAGTTGCCGCAGGCCCCCTCTAGGGAACCCACAACTTCTCTAGCTTGCCCCCGAACTCAATCTCAATTTTATTCATCAAATCAATCTACTGTTTACAAGGTTTGAAGGCTTATTTATAGCCTACAGAAAGAAATTAGACTAGGACTCAACTTTAAGAAGGAAATCAAACTTGGACTTTGACTTTCAATTCGAATCTACCTAAAACTCCTTAAGACTTTAACTCATGCAAGGAACCTTCATAACTTACTCTAAAGGATCCCAATTTGAATTCTAAAAGTGGATATAGATCCCTAGCAAGTAGTAGGACAACTCTAGTGGACTCCTTCAAAAGCTAGGAATCCCATTCAGACAAGGACTCTTTAATAACTTAATGAATAATGGCTCAAACTCAAAAACAAAAGTAGATCTAGGTCCCACAAACATACTGGACCCAACTAGACCCTAGGTGGACTTAACCCAAAGATAGCAAAATTACCAAAATACCCTATACTTGAACGAAATTACTTGGGTTGCTGGTAGAGCTGTAGGGTGTTGGTAAACCCCTTGGGCCCTCATTAGGTGGTCCTGGATCTGGTTCACATAAAAAACTGTCTTTCCAACTTAAAGGACTTATTGGCCATTCATCAAATATTTATGTGATACAAACAAACCCAGTAGTTACTCCACAATGTTTTGAGCCCTGTTACAACTCACAAACATGCTGTGGTAGATTCCTTAAATATTTTCCACCTGCCACCATCCATCAAAAGTGGCACTCTTTTTAATGTCAAAGTTTCCCTTACCTTTACAATTCTAAATCAGGGGTTGTAATTTCACATTTCATCCTTTTTCTTCAGTCAGTGTAATGGGGACTATATTTGGTCCATTTCTCTGAAAAGGGAGTGTTGCAGTTTGGCTATCTAAAGCCACTCACAGGTGTGGGGTTTTTGCTTATAGAACAGTATCAGGTGCAGTGGCATACACCACACCAAGATCTTGGGAGTTGCTTAGGGATTTTTTTGAATTCCTTTTTAGTTGGAAATTTTGACAGATGAAACTTAGCTGGATCCTAATTTTTAGTTTAAGTCTTAATTCTATTTTGAGATCTAGTTTAACTTTGTATTATGTTGAGACCCAAATTCTTGTACCCGACTTTGAAGATGGACCTACACCGACATATTTTGTGGGTGACCCGAGTGACCTAATGGATTGATCCATTTACTCGATTGGAATCCCTTTATGTACCTTATATTCGCCTAGAGATTATTGAGACATTTGGGGATTTTTTGATTTAGGGTTTGGGTGAGAGTTTTTGTAACGCCATTCTTGGTGATTGGTATTTGGTAGTGAGATCTCCACTGTTTCTTTCTTCTACATAGGGAAAGGCTTTTCCTCTTCACCAACGGACGTGGCACACTGCATTGGTGTGTGAAACACGTTAAATCTGTGTGTTTTCTTTTTGTTTCTATTTCGATTCGCTATTTCTTGCTGTTCATTTTAACACTTTGAGTTCTATGTAATTACTCAGTTGAGCCACAAAATATATGAATAAGAGTTCTGTTTTGAGCATTGCTGATATTGGAGAAGTATTCTGCTTCCCAACCTCCCTTGCATCAAATTCTTCTACAACCATAGTCTGCTTTACTAAATATCTTGAAGTTCTGTCTATTTACTGGAAATTCTTCAACAACATTCTAGATTATATTCAACAAGCCAAGCTTCTGTTCAAGGATATCTTTGCTGAATAGTAACTCGAATCATCTTGATCCATTTTTTCTTGTAATTTTTTAGACCCTAAATCCTAAGATTTCCCTAGAAATCATCCACAAGCCCTAGAACCTGCCAGACCAAACCAGCCATGAGGAAGTCCCATATTTTGATTGACTTCCACATACATTAGGAAACTTGACCTTAGCTGCAACTGGTGCTGACCACTGAGAACCCTAGATACCTTCAGTCCCTTTTCTGAAAACCCAGAAACCAAACCCTAGTTTGTTGTTATTTCAAATCTAGCAGTGATCCACCATCAAAACATCAATAAACCTTTGCTGTTAGGTTCCCCTACTCTCTTGGCATAACCCCATTCAACCAAGGCCTACCAAAGACAAAACTAAATTTGACCAGAAGGGGGAGGGTTTTTAGGTACTTTATGGCCTGCTGAAGATGAGATTCAGATCTGAATTCTACTCAAGAGCCAAGATTAAATTCCAGATTTGAATTTTGAAATTTGGGCCAATATAGGGTTTTGGCTAGCATGGAAAAAGGCTATTCCTTGCTGGTTTTGCTGAGCAGAGCTGACTTCCATTGCTATCCTTTCAACTAGAATGGGATCTAATTGACAGAACTTGATAAAAATCTGATTTCTGGAATTTTGAAATTTCTGCAGAATCTCAAGGAGGAAGATGAAGTGTAGGTTTTTCTAACTTAGGGAAATAGGACTGATTTGTAGAAAATAATGGTAGGGCTCCAACCTAGGTTTCCTGCGATCCACCTGGGTTGAATGGGGCTGGGAAGGTGCTGGGAATTGGGATTCCCTAATGTGGTTTCTGTGTTGCTGGAAGAGGTTGGGGAAAGGGGAGGGCTGTGGTTACTAGAGAAGGGGCTAGTGAGTTGTGGGGCTTAGGGTCACGGTTCGACATGTCACCCGAATTTTTTTAAACCGAAATGCTAATTTTTTTTAAACCTAAATGCTAAAAACCGTCGTTTCTCTGCAACTTTCTCTCCTTCCCAGGGATACTCGCCGTCAGCCATCCCCAAACCACTCGATCTCCTCCTTCTCCTCCGGTGGCTGGTTTTTTGAGGTTGTCTTGGCGGTGGATGGTGGCGTTGTGATCGTCATCTGGGGTTTCACTTTTTGGGATCGGATCTGGAACATGGCCTCGGCAGGGTCTTCTCACTGGTGCTACAGATGCAGTCGTTTCATTAGGGTTTGGGGTCGAGAACTCGAGATACCATAGTCTGCCCCGATTGTAATGTAGGATTTGTTGAAGAGGTCAAAGAACCCTTCCGTGGCGGCACAAGACGAGTCTCAAGGTCGTCAGTTGCCTGCCGCAGCTATGTACATGCTTGGGAATCAATCAGACTTTTGTTTTTCTGTTCTGATATTTTCCCTCAGATCTGAAGAAAGAGAGAGGAAACAAATCTCTCTCTGTTTCTCTCGCTCTCAATCTCTCTCTCTCTGTGTTTCGCTCTCGGAAGTTTACTCTTTCCTTTCAGCTCTGCAACAGTGACCTTACGGGTTCGGGAGACGGGAGGGGGGGGGAGGGGGAGAGGAAACAACCACCGCAGCCGGAGGAATGGTGGATCGCTCGACTATTCGATCGTCGGCTAATCAGCGATATATCGCTGACTTTTGGTAAAATTGGTGTCCCTGGGGGGACTTTTGGTAAAGTCGATAAATCGCCGACACGAGGTACCGTGCTTAGGGTGGTTGTAGGGTTTGGGGGAATGCTGCTGTTAAGGTACAGAAGCAAAGGGGAGGGGATTATAGGGCTGCACTAGCAAGGAAAGGGGAGGGGAAGGGCTGCGGACAAGAGGGCAGGCAGGGACTGGGTGGGGGATGATGCTACACTTACTTGATTGCTGCGTTTGAATGCTTGAAGGCTTCGATGATCACATATGCTCTGCTGGGTTGAAGAAGATGAAGTAGAAACTTGAACAAACTCTCAACCAAGGCCTACCCAATAAGAAGACCCTGGTCCTCAACTCAATCAATTTTATTAATCATCAAAACTGAGTATTACATTGTAGGAAGAGGCTATTTACAGCCTAAAATAAAAGACTTTTACTGGGGCTGGAAATCCCTAATAGATAAGGTTCCAACTCTAAACTACTACACTCAAAAGGAACCAAATTACTACAAGACCACAATTCTAGGATTGGAATCTTGTGAAGAAACTTGACTTAGGACTCAAGCTAATACTTCCAAATAAAAACAAACTCTAAAAGATAAGAACCCCTTTTGGATTAGGAATCTTATCTTATCCACAACTAACTTTTAAAGACTTGGACTCTTCATAATTCAAAATTGACTAACCCAAATAAAAAAGCAAGGTAGATCCATGACCCTTGGATAAAGGGAATTCTACCCAGACCCATATTGAGCCCTAAAAAAGGGCTGAAAATGACCAAGATACCCTTGGGGCATCGGCCAGCTTGGATTGGCCATTTGGATATGGATTTTGGGACCAACTATTTATTTATTTATTTTATTTTTTTTTTTTTTTTGGGGGGGGGGGGGGGAGGGGGAGTCCTTGTGTTCACGTCAATGACTTAACCAATTACTATTTCACCTCCTATCTTGGTTATTGGTTTCTAATTGGGCCTTAAAAATCTAGAAATACATTATGGAGATATGGTCATTTTCAGGCCCAAGAAATGGAAACTTGCTGTAAATGTAAAGGATAAACATGATTACATGTTTGATTCATTAGCCTGAAAAATGATGAAAGAAAATAAGGAAAAAAAGTGGTAATTTGCCTTTAGACCCTATGTTATAGTGTATGCATGGTTCAGAAACTTGTGTTTGCCAAGCAAAACCTTGAAATTTTGCTGAAATGTTGTATATTTTACGCTTGGTTTTCCTAGTTCATTTTGGGGTGGAAAAGGCCGAATTTGAAAAAGAATGAGCTAATCGAAATTCCAACAAAATGGTGCATTTTTCTTGACTTTTTGAATTTTTGGTCAACACTTGTTTCTTCTAGTGTGAACATTTAATATGATATTTCATCTTGGGGAGTGTGAAATTACTGAAATATTCAAATTTTGCAGTGTTATTTTGAAATGTTAGCGTGGCATACCTATGGTATCCTTTCCTTTCTATAACATACATTGTGTATCATTTAGGCCTAAAACACAACATTCAATGTGTTGAAGTTTGGGCTGTTACTGTTCACGTGAATAGTAACTTGAACAGTGTTATGCTATTATTCCTTGTTTCCTTTTTAGATATGCTACTCTTTCTAATGTAGGAATCTTGCTACACAAGTTTTTGGTCGTTTTTAAAAAGCATAATTTCTATTTTCTATTAATTACTAATTTCAGAACTTTCCTTTTTCAGTACTTTCTATCTTGGACAGATTTTAGGAATTAGTTTTACTAGAAAATTCTATCCATAAGTTGTACTTTTTATTTCCTTTTTTAGAGGGCAAGATGGAGGCTGTGATTCTAGGAGTACTAAGCTAGAAATTCATTCTTGTGTGATTCCTATCAATTCTTATTTTTTCTTCTTCTCAATTCTTTTTGTTGTTGCACTGTTTTGGTTCATTAAAGTTTATTTTCTAACATGGCATCAAAGCTTTTTTTAATCAAAATAGTGTTCTCAAGTATTCTCTTCTGAAGTTCTCTTTCGGTTTTCCTTGGTGCGCAACCACCTACTGCTACAACTAATATACTGTTAGATCAAGTATTAATGTAAATTGATCTTCCCCACCTATTGCCCCTTTGGAAGATCCCAGAACTTGGATTATATTCTGATATTTTTATATCCCCTTCGTTAGCCTTTTGTTTTTGCATACTGCAGTTTTTTGTTCTACCCTATTCGGTTCTGCACTCTGCAGAATTTATTTTATGATTTTTCTTCAAGTTCTGGGCTGCTGGTTCATGAGTTTATACTACAGATCGTGGGATCTTTTGCTTGTTTCTGAAGATTTATTTGGGATGGCTACTAGTTTATATGGTTTGCTTCTTTGATGACTTATGAATGACTCAAATAATACCTTCCATGCTACTAACAACCTAGAGAATCCAGATGAAGATTGGATGTATGTTTCAGTTTGCAATCATTTACATGATGGTTCCTACACAAGGTTGGGTATCCAGATGAAGATTGGGTCTTCTCTAAGGTTCGATCTACCTAGTATTTAATCCCTGGGCAGCTGTTTCCTTTTTATATGATAAGGGCTGCGATTTACCTGTCTGGCTATGTTTGCATCTCAACTACTGGTTTATAACCTACGATGCTATACAATGTTTTGTGCGAATCCCTGGGCAATTGTTTCCTTATTTCGTGGGTGGAATTAATTTTCTGCAAGTTTTTTTTCCATAAAAACTTGTACCTACTCTGTTTCTTATAAGATTTTTTCAACATCTCAGACTTGAATTTAGTATCAGCTAGGTTCTACTCTATTGACTACTGTTGTTTCTAACAAATTTTTTTCTACCCACCTTTGGTACCCCACATATTTTGTTTTTTTTTTTGTTCTTGATTATCAATAGCTGAACTTGTGCCTCTCCCTCCATGTCCATCTTTTGCTCTTTATTAAATCCCATCTATACCATAACTCCTCACCATTGGACTATATTTACCACGGATACTATATATTTACCACATTACAACATTCCCTACCATGAGGAGAACTTGGAAACTATATTTCTTGGGATCTTTTTAAATTGGATATTGGTTATTGGTCGTCATTAATTGTCCACGTGTAATGCTACACATGGAGGGGAGAATGATACCTTATTCTATATCTACTCAAGATGTGCTGATGGATATTATTTGTGAAGTTCTTTGTCCTCAACTTATGGCATTCTACAACAATATCATTACCTACCTTTACCTATATTGTCCTTTACCTAATTACTTGGTCTGTAGTAACCCATACTACCTTATCTACTTAGTTTGCAGTAGACCTGTATATGGATAGCAGAAATCCGCCTCCGAATTCGCATTCGTATTCGTTTAAGGGTATCCGTATCCAAAAATTTTCTTACCGGAAAATATCCGTATCCGTCCGTTAAGCAACCGGATTCGGATTCGAATAATTGCTTATCGGATTGGATAATATCCGGATAAATTTTTATCCGAATAGAGTAAAGTATTTAACATTTTTTCTGTAAAAGTAGATGATAATCGGATTCGGATACCGGTATTCGGATTCGGATAGCGATATTCGGTAATCGGAAATTAGAAATTTACAATAAAAAATGTAAAAAAGTGACAATTATCAATCAATAATCGGATATTTTATCGGATCGGATTATTATCGGATATCTGATAAAGTTTCGGATTCGGATTCAGATGCCTTCTCTAAATTTTTGCCGGATTCGGATTCGGATAACGGATTAGCTACTCGGATTCGGATACCTGTATATCCGAGCCGAATCCGGTCCGTTTACAGGCCTAGTCTGCAGTAACCTATACTGTCTTATACCTTACCTACTTGGTCCGCACTTCACAGTAACCCATATTGTCTTTTACCTTACCTACTTAGTCCTTAGTAACCTATCCTGTTTTTTACCTACCTACTTGGTTTGTAGTAACCTATACTACCTTACCTATTTGGTCCACAGTAACCTATATTGTCTTTTACCTACCTACTTGGTCCACAGTAGTCAATATTGCCTTTTACCTACCATAACTTTATTTACTACTTGCCTTCTTGCGAACCATTTATATATTGGAGTTGCAATTTTGAAGATTTAGTGTGGATATTTCTCCCTAGTACCGGCATTATGTGGATAGTGCCTTTTACCTACCCATACTTTACCTACTACTTGCCTTCTTGTGAAGCATTTATATGAACATTGGAGCTATTCCTCCCTACTATTGGCATTATGTGGATAGTGCCTTTCATGCTGCTATATTTATGGACTTTGTTCGTTTTCAATATCGTTGATTGCTCTCATTATTGGATGGAACGTTCGACATGAAGAATTAAAGATTTTTTTTAGTTGGTGTTGATTATCTCCTGGGTGAAGTTTTCTCAATGTTTATCGACGCTTGTTAGTGTTACATGATTCAAGATTGGTGTTACCTTTCAAGTTTATTCTTATTATGCAAGCTGAATTTTTCTTTGTGTATACTCCAGTTTGAGAGGGAGTGTTGAAGTTTGGGTTGTTAGTAACATGAACAGTGTTATGCTATTATTCCTTGTTTCCTTTTTAGATATGTAATGTAGGAATCTTGTACACAAGTTTTTGGTAGTTTTTAGAAAGCATAATTTCTATTTTCTATTAGTTACTAATTTTAGAACTTTTCTTTTTCAGTACTTTCTATTTTGAACAGATTTTAGGAGTTAGTTTTACTAGAAAATTCTTTCCATAAGTTGTACTTTTTATTTCCTTTTAAAGAGGGCAAGATGACTTTCTTCTCAAATTGTAATCTAGACTATTGATATCTATAAATAAGAGGCTGCAATTCTAGGAGTACTAAGCTAGAATCACACGCTTGTGTGATTCCTATCGATTCTTTTTTTTTTCTTCTCTTTTCTTCTTCTCAATTCTTTTTGTTGTTGCACTGTTTTGGTTCATTAAAGTTTATTTTCTAACACAACGATAACAATTGAACTAAGAATTAAGAATGAAAAACCATAAAAATAGCAACATTTATCTGTGTGTGAAACCATTTAGTAATACAGCCTTACATAATTACAAAAGACATTGTCAAAATGTGTCATGAAAAAGACATAAGTTCAAATTGCCTATTACATGTTTACAACTAGGTACAATTACACTTAATACGCCATACTATTATTGGTTGCATGGGAAAATCTCCCCCCCCCCCAGGGGGGGACTATATTTGTGTGGAAGCTTTTGGCTTCAGGTTTGCCCTTTACCACATACTATTATTTGGTGGGTTAAACTTACTAGGCTGCCCTGGGCCAACAGAACCAATATTGGACTTCATGGCACATGATGATGTCATCATCTTTGTGAAGAATCTCTCGAAGTTCATCACAATCGCAGTATAGTTGTAGTCATCAATTCAACCAAGGGTACAGACTATGGTCTGCGAAGGTGCATATGTTAGTCCACCATAACAGCTCGGTATAGCAGGCAATGGCATATATAGTTGGGAACTTGGGTATGAAAAATGCTCTCTCATAAAAGATGACCCACTTCATGATCAGCTGTCAAGGCATTGCCTAGGAGTTCAAGCACCTTCTTGGGTTCATGGTGACATTTGATGCAATTAGAGCAACCACCTTGAGTATTGAGGCATTGCCTTCTGGTAGCATGCCTTATGTTATATCTTTCTTTTCTTTTTTTAAACATAAGCATACAATTTATGTGCACTGCTTTGTTTCTGTATGGTACTTTGTATTATATTGTATATTTTTGTTTATTATATTTTGGTTTTCTCATATTAAGTCATTACAAGCATAATTATATTTCTTTATTCATCCCAAAAAAAAAGTCATTACAAGCATAATTATATAACATTACATTGATGTGCCATCTATGTTGAGTTTTCAGTATTATATAAGAATATAATTGTTGTATTACATGTGCTTTAGGTTGCCTTGTAGCCTAGGTACACTCCAATCCCTTGGGTTGCCTAATCACCTTGACCACTATTTTTTGTGAGTCCCTCGTACTCAGTGGATAGTGGGGAATGAAAAGCCATCATTGTGCTGCCCATATCCACTTTCTCCTTATACCACACTATATCCACTATAAGAATAACTTTTGTGCTTTTTTGGTCGAAGGAGGGTGCATGCCATTGCACATCCCCACCATTATCCACTTGTTAAAGGCCTGCGATAGCAGGCCTAGCAGCCATCTCAAGGACAGCAAGGACCTTTCAGTCCTCTTTTGTTATATTTTAGTGGTGTTATTCTACCGTCACTAATCAGGCAGAAAAGTCATTCTTATTGTATTTAAAACATTATAAATAAAGAGGCCTGCTATTGGAAGAAATTGATCCATCACAGGCTGCTTCTTTGCTTGGCAACTTCTTCCTCTCTTCTTCATTTTCTTCTTCTCTCTTAATTCTTGGGCTGGTTACAGGGAATTGGTTTCTAACCCCACTATAATGATAATGCAAGCTATCAGGCAGAAAACTAAAGCCACCTTCATGGAGCAGTAAATCAGCCTGTAGTGTCTAACATATGAAAAATTGAACACCAACCAATATATATTTATCTCATTTTTGCAAGAAACCAGAATTTGGAGCAATATACCTTTCAGGGCAAAATTTTGGAATGTTTGGCCAAATTCTCTCAAATCCACTCAGATCTTACAGTAGATGATGCTCCGTGAAGGATTTTTGGCCAAAAAAAAAAAATCTGGGTATTGTAGCAGTTTCAGATCTTGTGGGTGAAGCTGTGTGATATTTCAATGAAATTTGCTGAAGTTTGCTTTTATATTTGGGATTTGTATTGCTTCACAGAAATTAACACCTTGTTATATTGCTCCCATGATTTTTTTTTTTTTTAATTTTTGCAAAATTTCTAAAATTTCCCTGATATTGAGAACCTTGCTCGATATACTTTGGCCTCATCTTGACGCTTGCTCTCTAGTGTGGTTTAAGATATTGGTCCAAATATTGAAAATTTTAAAATTTGTATTTTGATTTTGAGTTGCTTTCAAATGAAATAGAGCATGCCTTATTTATATTACAGAGTCTTGACTCAAAATAACTGATTTGTTTCAGTCATTTTGAAACCTTGAATACCCATTTTTTGCGGCCAAAAAGCTCCAATCTTTTGCTCTTTTGACACATTGTGGGGCAGTTCAACATATGTGTGTTGATCATATGCAAAATTTGATTTAAGATCTTTGCAGGATTCAAATTTAATGGCCCATTCTTCCCCCCCCCCCCCCCTTCCTTTTTTTAAAAGCTGATTGCAGATTACAATAACCTAGGGTCCAAACCGGAGCTACTTCATTTTGTGTGTATGTGTTAATGCGTGCATGTTTTTGTTTTTCAATCTAATGGTGTTCAAATATGGGTTATTATCCTGAAATAGGCTTGTTTTGAAGTTTCAGGATAAAATTCAATTGCTCATAACCACAGATTTAGGCTTTTTTATTTATTTATTTATTTATTATTATTTTATAACACTGAAGTGAGTATTAGTTCTAAAATTTCTCCATTTCATGTTATTTACTAATATTTTGGTTTCAACCTGGTCAAATAGAATGAACCTTCCTCTCTTGGTTTGCTGAAGCCTTATCTCCACATCTAGTTCTCTAGCTTATTGAAGCCTTACCTTTCCATCTAGCTCTTTAGTTTATTGAGTCAAATATGCCCACCAAGAAAAACTTATCCAAAAATGCATCCCCTTGATTCTCCAATCTTCTCTTAGTGAACTTTGTAAGTCTATAGAGTGTTCACTTAACACCCCATTCAGCTACTTCTTACTGATGTGAACTGTTAGAAATCAAAATCTTTGATTTGGTTAAGAACAGACAAGAAGAAGAAAGAAGAGAGAAGATGAAGAGAAGAACAGATGGAGGGATGGGAGTTGCATGGGTACTCTCTCCCTGTCAAGATAGCTTTATTTATGAGTTCTGGGATTAGGAAAAATCTCCTAATCCTGATTACATAAAGTTTCCTAAAACTGATTGCATATTATTGAAAGAAAATAAAGTTAAATAGAAGACCAATATTGAGCCCATGATGAATCCTTGTCAACCAAATAACCAAAAACAGAAACCTAAGCTAAAATAGAAAGTGAAATATTAACAGTATCCATGTCACTTAACTCTCTCTAACTTCAAAAATCTCTCCAGTCTTAGTCAAGACTTTCTGATCTACCTAATGGGTATATGCTCTAGGTCAACAATCCTTGAATCTCTTCTCTTTCTGATATCTCATTTGTCTCCTCTCACTATGCATGTAGTCTTCTTATTCCACACCAAAACAAATATTGTTTCAGAAATTAGATCGACTGCCCCCAAATCATACGATTCATACCTTATGATACAATGTGCAATAAGAAGTATATTTCACCCACAGAAGGATATTCGGTACTTTAGTATTTCTAGAATCTTTTGTTCATATATTTAAATGCATTCACTTGGCTGTTGACTTATTTGCTTTTTATGTTCTAATATTTGTTTAGTTGTAAAATTATTTACAGAAGGAGAAGAGTGGGAAAAGAAGGAAACCAGAAGATCATTACACAGGAAAGAAGATGAAAGATAGGAAGGTAATGCTAAGTGCACTGCATTGGCTTAACTACATGTCCTGTAAATGGTCTTTTCAAAAGCAAATATTATTTAATAAATTATTATGAATTCCAGGTTTAGTGTTATTGTGACAGCATTACTAATTTGATATGTATTTAGGATTGAAAATTGATTGAAGTACTGGGTTTCTAAAGATCATGCTTCTTCAGGAAAAATTGGCGGAATCTTCCTCAAAGGCAAGTTTACATCCATTTCCACTTCAAAACATGCCTACATATCCTCTCAGGATGCACCACATGGATCATGATCGGATACCTTGTGAAGGTTGGTAGTTCATGAATTCTTGTTAATGCAATATTACAACATGCTTCAGCATTCACCCAAACCTCAAACAGAATAGCAGTGTATCTTGCAACTAATAATCACTTTTTATTTTTCATATTCTTCTATTATTTTTCCAAATTTCTTTTTAATACTTTAATTTTCCGTTCTTTAATTCAAATTATTGATGTAGTAATTTTTTAGTGGTAATATGTTTACCAAGTTACTCATGAAAAAATGAACTTTATGTTCTTTTGAGCCATTACAAAAATTTCTTGATGAATGGAGTGCTGGTGCTGCAGATGCTTACTGGCCAAAATTACAGATGACTGTCTGGAGTTTGTTTTAGCCATGTGTTGTAGCTCGATGGCCCTGCTTGCGTTTTGCTTTTGCTTTGCAAAAAAAGGCCTCTGTGTGTACCTCATTTATGTTAGATAAACATGATTTTAAGATGATGATTCCCCCACTCCTAAGTGTAAAGCCCTGTGAGCTGAAAGCCTGAAACCTCCTCAAAGTAAGAGGTTGTGAGGAGGGGATGAGGGTAAAAAACTATCTGGACTAATCCTAGTCTCGTTGGACATTATTATGGTCACCTTCTCAAGTTCTTGTGTTGTTTTAGAACAGCATCTTGGCCTGTTTGTCCAGACCAATAAACCCAGCTTCAGAAGCTCACAAGGAAATTCTAATATTCAATAATTTTGAACCAAAAATTATAATTTATTTTGTTACATATTTCTAGTTGCTATGTTGTTAAAAGCTGTGTAACAAGTTCAATATAATGGAATGATTAATGTGAGCATCATTGCTAGCCTAAACAAAATTTAATGTGAGTGTAAGCAAGCCTTCTTATTACACATATTGAACAAGTAATAGTGGATTCACTTAGTTTATTGAGCAGGTATGTTAAGTTTCTACGTTGTTAAAAGCTGTGTAACAAGTTCAATATAATGGAATGATTAATGTGAGCATCATTGCTAGCCTAAACAAAATTTAATGCAAGTATAAGCAAACCTTCTTATTACACATATTGAACAAGTAATGGTGGATTCACTTAGTTTCATTGAACAGGTATGTTAAGGTTTCCCAAATACATGTTTGGGAATGTTTGGGCCTTTTAGGGCTTTAGAGCATAGCCATGGTACCCATTCTGAGTTAAAGCACAAGCTGTAAGGAGTTGAAATCAGTTTGATTTCTCTCTCCTGAACCTTAACCTTTTCTCTGGGATTCTTACTGGAATCCTGTAATATAAGATGGAGTGTAATTTATTTGTTTTTTGTTTATTTTTTTTGGGAATTCAAAAACTGTCTTATCTATATTCAAACATTTATCTTCTGTGCTGAACTGCTGATAATGATAGGTAGTTAGACCTACATTTTTGGATTTATATGTTTTTCCTTGGGTTTGTGACAATTTTTTTTTTGTTGGAAACTAATCTTATAAATGTTTTTCTTCTCTGGGTTCTGCAACTGGGGCTCACATGGGAGGCTGTCATACGATTGTTTTTTCTTCTGGGGTGTTTTTTGTGCAGTGTCTTTATCACATACATGGGCACATTTCTGGACTATCTGGAATATGAGTCCACAGAGGGGATTTTCTAGTGCAAAACCCATTTATTTGAATGGTTAAACCGTTTCATCTTTCTTCATGGTACCCAAGCGATATTTGATATTGCTTCATGAATAATAGCAAGGCAAGTCATTGGTCTCTAATATCACATCTCAATGTGTTTGACTACAGTCTTAAAGCTGCATTAATGGACGGATACCATCTCTTTCTCTCTATAAAGTAATATGGTTCTTGTTCCAACAGTGTGACACTTGTACTTAGAAATTCATTCTTCTCTCAATTCTCAGCATTTTCTATTTCCTGGTTTTGCTACCTATTACTGAATCCAGCCTACCATATAATAAAACCATAGTTCTATATTTCATTGTTCCAATATGGTGTAAACCTTGGTTTTCTTAAAGTGTGGCGATGTAATTGGTGGATGCTAACTGCCCAGTGAATTGGTTTTCGTTATTTGAATATTTTGACAGTTTTATCATTTTCATTTCATTCTATTATATCCTTCTTGGTCTTAGACTGATCAACCTTGCCCTGTCCCACATCTCGTTGCTCATCCCAGCAGTTGGCAGCACAACCAAGAAACTTTTGGACGAGAATTTTCAAGTATTCAATCGAATTTCAGCTAATCTCTCAACATTGGAGGTGAGTATCTGAGCACTCTTTAAACTTGATTGGGTATCTTGATTTTATTGTTAAAATTTTAAAATATTTTTTGGTACAAATTTTAACATTGAGGAAAGATATGGTAGTTCAGAGTGGAAATCTCTCACATTCCTTATGTAATTTCACTGAAATATTATCAACTATTGTAAGATTGCTTACCAAGTGGTCATGGGTTCGAATCTGGAAACAATCTTTGCTAAAGCAGCTGTAAGGCTCTATACAGTATGAACTCCCTCAGACCCGGCAGTGGCAGGAGCATCATGCTCTGGTTACACCTCTTTTGTTATCCACTACTGTGGAGATCAAGTTCCCTGGGCTTTTCTTGGTAGCAATAGAAAATAGGTGGAGAACAGGTTTATGCTTCCTGGGAAGTAAAAGTCTCACTGACTAAGTTCCTCTACATGTAGCTTGGCTAGATATGCAAGAAATGAAGGTGGGGGTCATAGAGGAACTTTTCTCTGGGAAGTTGATGAAGAAAGAGAATGGTCTGGATGCTAAGTTTCAACAAAAACCTAGTAGACTTGGTGAATGGGGTGAAGATTAAACTCTAGAGGCCTATGCTTTTCACTCAATAGTGATTAGCAGTTATTGAGATTATGCAAGATTTATCTTGCAAGTTGATTAGAAGAGATTATGCTAACTTTGCATTGATTCTTGACCTTTTAGTGTTCATCTTGTAGAGGATTCATGTATCTTTGATGTCATCAAGGTGTGTGCTTTTGGGGTTTTCTGGAACTTGTTTGATATGTTATAAAATTGAAGACAATATTAATCCATAAACAGTATCCAGGAGAAGTGGATCTGTAGAAGAGAAGGAGAAAAAGGAGAGAAAGTGATCAGTGGGGTTCAGAGTTACCCTACTTAACCTCTCAGCCATGTTATAGGATTACAAAATTCTGTAACCCCTGACTAATGTGAATCAAAATTATACCTCTCCTGTTAGATCTGTATACCAAACTAACCGATTAATTGAGCAACTCTTTCAATCTATTTCCTTCCATGCAGATTCAAGATAACATTGATCTCTTTTGTCGCACAAGGAATAACATTACAGCCATATTGAATGAGTAGGTGGACCTGTTTCATATCTTCCTTTTGAATGATAGCCTTTCTTATACTTTCCCAGTTTCCCTATCTCCTTTGTTTGGGTCTAATGCTTCTAAAGTTCAATAGTGAAAACAGCATTACTTTTTCATTTGCAGTATGAGAAGTATGCCTGGGATTATGAGCCAGATGCCACCATTGCCCATATCAATCAATGAAGAGCTCGCAAATAGTATTCTACCAGCTACATCTGAGGTAAGATTTCTACTGTACTCAGTTTTCTTTTTTATATCATAATATTCTTGCATAAATGATCTATTAAGAGTGAAGAACAACGAACTATATGGAGCTGTTGGGGGAACTAGGTATAATCAAAGTAAATATCACTGATTAATGAGCCCTAGTGTCCCCTCTTTATGCTCCTGAGCTATAGTTTGATGATGAATATTTCATTTTGTGATCTCTGTGGCATGAATGTCCTTTAAGAGGGGATGGCATTTCTTCATTCGTTTGATTTCCAGTGAATCGCAGTTGGACCATAGAGTTAATGGAAAGCTTTAGATTGAAGAAGTGGTCTATGACATGGTCCTGCCTCTCTTCTTTACTCTGTATTGTGGTTGTCTTGCAGTGGTGGTTATTTTAGGGATTAGTATTAGGAGGCTACGGATAGGGAAAAACAAATACGAATCAGTTTGGGATTTCAGTAAGTGACCAGTAGCTTCATAGCAGGTAGGAACAAAGGATGTTATTGCTAGTATTTGTGATTTTCTATATCAACTAAACAAATGGCTCAAAGCTATGTTGCTTCTTTCTCAAATTTGTATAGAAGAAACCTGAAAAAGAAAAAAAAGAAAAAAAATAAAGCAAAACTAAGATTCCAGTATGCTATGGTTCTGTCACTAGATTATAAACTGCAAGGAGTGATCTGTCTTCAGGAATGAGTGATAACCACGTGAGTGCACTTTAACCATTCTCATCGTTGTAGACTTCAGACTGTCTTACGTTGGACTAATTGCGTATATACTGTAAAATTGTTTCAATCTAAACACATGGTTGGTCAATGGTATGTGAAATTGAGATTCTTGGATTCTACAGATGGTTCTGTGGCAAAGTCTATGTTCTTGCTGACGGATGTCTGTCTGCCAGCAATTGAACCACTTGCTATCAATTGGTACTCTTTCTATGAAGATTTGAACATCTGATTGCTTGGAGTTCACCTGATGAAATCATTGACTGAAACTTTCTCACTTGGATCATTCAGGTTAAGTGAACATGGGAATAGAAATGCTCTGTAACTTCAATGTGCACTTTATAGAGTGACCTTTTATTTGGTTAGAACAGTTGGAATTTTAGGTAACGAATGTAATAAAGGGAGAAAAGAGGAGGAAGAAGATATGAAGAAGCAGAAGACAAGGAAATGGAGAGGAAGAAAATTCAGTGGTAAGTTGTGTTGTGCTTGTGTTCACCCAGTTTCATATATTGCTCATCAAACAAGAAAGGGAATGCTTGAAGGTTTAGGCTGTAAGAAAAGGATCGCAATCAACTGGATCAACCTATGCCTTGTTTATATGCTTCTAGGCCACTCTTTTCAGAATCTCCAAAACCATGACTGATGTACTTCAACTGGTCGTTGCATGACTGTCGTTTTGCAGCCTAAAGGTCTCTTTCCAGCACACGAGATGGATAGGCAGTAATAGCAAAGTAGATTTGTTGTTGCTACACATAGACCATACATAAGAATGAAGGGTAATAGTGTTCTTACCTTGCCTTACTAACAAAATAAAGCAAAATTTTATGTCTCTGCCCATGTTTTATGAGCCTAAACCTGGTCTAACACCACCTCGTATGTTGAAACTTGCATTGTTCCCCCCTCCACTGTGTGACCCAAGATGCATTTCTAGAGCTTTGTCAACATTAATGGTGAGACTGAGAGAATTCAGTTTCACATCAATTATCATTGCCTTGACAGTGATGCTACTTCTTTTGTTATGTAGACCTTGATGTTTGGCTCATCCAGAAGGATCCATCTGAAGCAAGAGTCAGGATGACAGAGAACAGTAGCATGTAACGTGGGGTCTTCCTTGCCTGTGTAAGTAAAAAAACTTTTTTCTGTAAATGCATCAAGGAGATGGTAGGAGCTCTCTCTTCATTTGTGTACACATACATCAGACCGCTACAGTTTGGTTCCCATGAAGAGGAAACTTGTAGAGATCCCACGTTTGGAATCTTTGTTGAGGGGGGGGGGGGGGAAGGAAAGGAAAGGGAAAAGATTGATTACTCAGCTGCTGATCCAAGCACCTGGTGATAAGAAGTCTGTATTGCCACATCTATGGCATCAGTACAGACTCTTCAAATAGGAACCTTTGATAGCATATACACTTAATTCCAACGGGTTTTGTATAAATTTAACACAGGGTACCTGATGGATATCTTTGGTTTTTGCAAGTGATACTACTTGTTCTATTGCTGAATAATTTTTTGATTCTCAATGTAAGAATAGTTTCTTCAATTTCAAATGCACTTCCATTTTTTTCCTGTCTATGAATGAATATCTTTAATGAGGATTTTATATTTTCTGGTTTTCTTGTTCAGAAACATGGTAAATATCCATTTAAGAGGAAGTGTGAACCAGATCAAGAAAATGTGCATACGATCTATCGATCATAAACATAGTCGACAACGGGTATTCATGGGACCTCATGGGACAAGATCCAACCCAAATTGATGTTCTTATATTGTAATTTCAGTCAATTGATCTCTACTACACCAGAGAAACGAAACAAAAGCTTCATAGACCTTGCCAATGCCTTGTTAAGTGAGTAAGCCATGGGCCAAACGGCAAGGATAGAAGTGAACACGGATTTTCTATGAGAAACCTTGCTAAGTGTAAAAATCTTGCTAAACACGAGAGCCTTATGTACTGAGTATGACATTTTCTTTATAAAGAATTTATCCAAACAATATCAATTTTGGCCCTGAGCTTGGTTTTGAAAGTCCAGCCGTGTCCAACCGGATTGCACTCTTGGTTCTACATGTGCATTGTACTTAATTGGTAATATAAATTAATAAGCATGGGTTGCATTCGATCAAAATGAAAGACTTCAAAAAAAAAAGGGGAAATTCAAAATGAATGATCGAGGGGAACAGCTGTTATCACAGATGGATTTTATAACCTGCATTTGAAACTTTGAGTGCCATTTACGATCCAAATGTAGAAAATGATAGCCTATTTATTGATGTTTTACTTGAACGGAACCATGGAAGTAGAATGAGATGGGAAGAGCGCGGAAGCTAGAGTTAAGGGCCGGAGGCAACTGGTTGGTTGAGGGTTGCAATAATGGTTGCACCGGCATGAAACTTCAGATGTGAAAACTATGAGAATTTTGCAACTTCTCTGAACATGCAAGGACTGCTAACTGCAAAGCCACGATATGAAATGTCTTGCCAAGTGAGAGTAAGAGAGAGAGAGAGAGAGACCGTATGGCATTCAATGCTCTTCCATTTTGAAGCTATAAAAGCCCTTCTGGCAATAGTGGGTATCATCTGGTTTTTGTTTTTCTCCATTGGAAGAAAAATGGTTAAGTTATTCAAGAATGTTGGAGTGTCTAGCATAGTTTTGATTTTAGTAGCAGTGGCAGTTGGGTTAGGGGAAGGGCGGCGAATTGAGAAAGACTATTATTCTGATGGTATAGCGGGTGGTGGAAATGTTAAATTGAGCATGGCAACTGAATCATGATGGATGCTTAGGTCATGCAAGAGTCTACCTAATGATCTACACAAGTTATTGATCCACACATAAGTTAAAAGCACTAAATCACTATGGTTATAGTAGCCCTGGGGTTTACTTGGTTCATATTATTTTAAAAAGCCATGTCAAATGACAATCAAAAGGAGGGTAAATTGTTAGAAACAAACCACGATTACATATACCAACCTCAATCAAGTTGATATTAACAGAAAATTTGAGTTGAAAGCAGACCAGGATTAAAGTTAGATGTTGCCAACACAAATTCTTGTTACACTCTGAATACAAATTTGGCCAGAACATTCAACGAAGGAGTGGCCAACCAAGTCTCAACTCCGGAATTTTGTGGATCTTAGGTGAGTTTGAAGTTGAGGGTTCTTTCTAATTAGTCTGTATCGACACCAAAGCCAAAATATTGTCTTCGTTCTCATAACCATTAGAATCTTGTATGTGTTGGAATTAATTAGAGTTGTCCAGACTCCAGAGAATGCGTTGATTGGCAAAACAAGGGGGTGGGGGATGGGTCGTTTGGCCTTTGGAGGGGGTGCCTTTTGCTGTGGTCAGGCGCGTACATCTTGGTGGAGGTTTGGATAGGTTATTTTCATAGGGAGGGTATTTTGGTCCTCTAAAAGATTTGCCATCACTGAATTATATTTTGAATTTTATATAGTATGATAGGATGATAGGGCAACGAGGGTTGGGATGTGGGTGGTTGGGCTTTGATCTGGGACACTTTGGGTGGCACTTGCGTGGGGGTTGGTAGTTCTTGTGTTTTGTGAACGGATGCATGTCTATTCTGGGGGTATTTTGGTCAACCAAAATGCATACCACAACTATTTCAAGTTTTCCTTTTATATAATAGTATGATAGTATGTAGTATGATATGATAATATGACATGTAAATTCAATTCAAGTTCACTTCATAAAACCCAGAAATTTTTTACAGCAACCTTCTCTTGTTTTCATTGGAAAAGTGTGCATCCCCTCCAAATCAAAACCTTACAAAGATTCCTTCCACTTCTGAAATCATCATTGACATATTAACCCGAAAGATGATTTTACGTTTTTTTACACTTGATAAAATTTAGAATTTTTTACATGAGTCTCCATTTTGGAAACTGGGTACAACCCCTCCAAAATCAAAACCTTACAAAAACTTCCTTCACTTTTGACATTGTTATTGACTGAAAATATGATTTACGTTTTTACCCTCAGTAAAATTTGAAACTTTACATGAGCCCCACTATTTTCATCGAAAAAATAGCGCACTTCTTCCAAAATCAAAACCTTACAAAGACCATGATTAAAAAAAAAAAATTTGCTTTGTCCAAAGGATTTCTTTTTGCCAGCTTTAATGTTATGAAATCTGATGGAAAAAAAATATGCTTTCCTTTTTTATTTTCACAAGCTTAGTCTTTTTTATTTTTTTAACCATGATTAAAAAAAAATCTCTCTTCCCTAAAATTAGAAAAGATTATTTCTCCTGTCCAAACCAAGGGTGGGTGTGTCTTTTCATGTGCAAAATGTCTCAATTGAAACATATGTGTCTTTTTCTATTGAGGAAATCAAGGATGTGGTTTTCTCGGCAGATGATGATAGTTTGCCTAAAACCGATGGTTTTGGAGCCTTTTTCTTTAAGAGGACTTGGGATCAAATCATGGGAGTTGATGTTTGAACAGGTATCTTGGATTTTTTTTCACTAATCTTTGCCTAATAACTTGAAGCTTTCCCACCTTACTTTGATCCCACAGGGCCAAGTAGACCTATTGTTGTCAGTAGTTGTATCTATAGATTCATTGCTAAGCTCATTGCCAATAGACTCAAGGTTGTAGTTGATAAGCTCGTTGGCTTGAACCAAACCGCTTTTATTGAAGGAAGACAAATCTTTGATAACATCCTTCAAGAGATTCTTCATGATTATTAGACCAACAATGGAAAGCATCGTTTTGTTGCTATAATTGACCTTCACAAGGCATATGACTCCGTTCAGTGGAGTTTTCTCTTCATATTGCTAAGTAAGTTGAACTTCCCTCCCTCCTATATTCAATAGGTTGTTCATTGTATCACAAATCCTAGCTTTGTGATCTTCCTCAATGGTACTCAATCGTCGAGATTTTATGCGAACAAAGGTCTTCAGCAAGGGTGCCTATGTCCATTGTTCTTTTTAATCTTGTTCTTCAAGTCTTTGCAGACTTGTTTGACTATCACCCCCATTGTAGAGAGCCTAACATCTCTTCTATTTGCTTTGCAGATTATTTCCTCAAGGTGGGTGAAGCTATTGTGAAGAATCCTGATACCCTTAGATACCTCTTCTCTGAATTATCCGCTTTCTCTAGTCTATCTATTAATCAAGAGAAGTCAAATATTTTCTTCGGCAATTGTGGGGCTGATGTGATTAGTTACTTTGAAAACCAACTTGGCTTTTCCCATGGGTTTTTCTCTATTCGTTATTTGGGTATCCCCTTTCTTGTAAGAGGCTCAGAGTGGAGGATTTTAATGGTCTCCTCAACAAGAATGATCAATGGTTGAACTCTTGGAAAAGTAAAACCCTTTCCTATGCTGATAGATTTACTCTTATTCGGTCAATCCTCATGAGCACAGTTTCTTATTGGATCAATGTGCTTCCCTTTCCTCAGCAAGTCATTAACCATATTGAGAGTAACATGGTCAGGTTCTTATGGAGAAGTGGGAATGATAGAGGCGTTTATAGGGTGGCTTGGCAAATGATTTTGCAGACCTAAATTTGAAGGAGGACTCGGTCTCAGGAGTTTTCTAGATTGGAATAGATCTGCTCTTGCTCGTCATGTTTGGACTGTTGCAGCTAAAGTCCCGTCTTGTTGGGCTTCTTACATACAACATAGGTGGCTCACTAATGATTCTATTTGGTCTTTGCCTATTCCTAACCGATGCTCTATAACTTTTAAAGAGATTCTTTGTAGTAGGGTTATTGCAGGTTAGTGTGTTCAATACCTCCTTAAGGATGGACATTCTATTGGGTAATGGCATGATCCTTGGTTAGATGGCGGCCCCTTAGAGTCTCATGACACTATTTTTGTGGAGGCCCTTGGTAGAAGGCATGATGATCTTGTTTCTAGGCTCCGTGTTGAGGGTGCTCATTGGTTTTTAGGTTGGCTGGATCCTATTCTTCAAAGCTAATGATTTGAAATATCTAATGTCCAATTGCATGACTCTCTCCCAGAGGACAAAGCCTGTTGTGTCACTAATACTAATGGTGTTTTTCCCCCCTTTCTTCTATTTATTTTGCTACCCGTCCTCCTCTCCTTGAGGTTCCCTAGCGTTCCGTTTTTTTTTTTTTTGTTTGTTTTCTTGTCTTGTGGAATCACTAGGTTGATACTTGATGTCTTCTATGTGGCTTGGAAGATGAATCTCAGACCCATCTCTTCTTTAATTGCAATTTCTCTAGCTTGGTTTGGCCTGCCATCATGAGGTTGAATGGTTATAGCTATTGTCACAAAAGTTCTTGGCAAGAGGAACTTCGATGGGTGGTTGATCCCTTTTGTGGTAAGAGCCTTGTTGGCCAAGTCAAAAAATTTAGTTTTTATTGCTCTATTTACAGAATATGGGCTGAGAGGAATTCTTGCATATTTGGGAGGCCCAATTGTAGTCTATCTTCCTTGGCGTGCCAGATCTTGATAGACACTCATAGAAGGTTTTGTAATCTTGATGCTCATGTCCCTGACTCACCCCACATGCATTCTTTGTTCAATAATTAGGGGATCCAAGTCCACTTTGATATCAATTGCCGAGAGCTTTGAGGTGGGAACCTCCTGATGTGGGTTGGATATCCATTAATTGTGATGGTTCCATTCGTAATGGACTTGGTGGCATGGGTGTTTTGGGATGCAACTATAAAGGGAAAGTCGTTTTTGCTTCGCTCGATGCCTTCTCAGAAAATCACATTCTCTTGATGGAGTTATTGGCTATCTGACTGGGCTTGAAGCATGCTATCCACATGGGCATTCGGTGTGTTCAAATCAAATTTGATTCCAAAGAAGCCATCTTGATGTCGTGGAACTCATCGTTCGCCTTGGTTCGCTGCAGAACTTATTAATGAGATCACTTCTCTGCAGCGGAGGTTCATAGAGTGTGTGCTTATGCATTATGTCCGGGAGTCAAACTATGGTACGGATTTTTTGGCTAGCTTCCTTCTTGTGGTGTCATTGATCCATTTTGATCTTGGGGAATCCATTTGCTCTCACGGATATTGTTTGTGATGATGGGGAAGGGATGATTTATTATCCAATATAATTTTTATACTTTATTTATCTAATATTATCAACTACTTGTTTCAAAAAAGGAAAAAAAAATGTATGTTTCAATTCTAAATTTCAAGTATTCATCTTTATGCAAGGTTTTTAACCCTAGTGAATGAGTTGACACCGGGGTGTCAACTTCTAATATAAAGACTGTAAAAGCAAGAAAGTCTTAAGTTCAACTTCAAACCTCCCTTATTCTACCCCTTTTTCAAAAAGGCATATGAGCCTTTCCATGAAAATAAAGATTTCTTATCCCTAATAAAAAAATAAAATAAAAAATTTAGGAATCGGAAAAGAAAAAAAAAAGGATTTTGGAATCGGACAAACCTCAGTTAAAACAAGAAAAATCGGCCCATTGCAATTTTTTGGATCGGGAATGTTCCACTTCGCGAAATGCGATCCCCGGGTTTGTACTCTCAAGGTCTTACCTCACCGCCCGATCATTTTGATTCGAACCGGCGGCTACTGATGCACCGATTCCTGATTTTAAAACACTGCCCTTTGCGAGCCTCCCATCGCTTTTACAGTTTTCACTGTGTTTCTCGGGAGTTTCGATTCTTTCTGCTAAACCAGAACTATTCCAAGGATAATTCGCGTTTTCCTATAGAGAAAGGCATCTCAGTAGACATTTTTGTTGGGTTTGTTAGACCCCTCACTTTGTTCACCAGAGAATATTGCGGGTTTTGGTCTCTGCAGAAGAATTGAAGTAATTTTTGTTTTGGGTGAATTCCTATGTCTTCGCAAATGTCGGATTCTCTTGCGCATCATGTGCTGAATCTTTTGAAGAGACTGGGGAAGCAATTCAACCGCAAGGTTGCAGAGATTGTGTTTATTTTGGTCAATCACAAGGTACAAATTCAATTTTCTGTGGTTCATCTTTGTTTCATTAATTTGCTGGAAGGACTTATCTGTTTTCAGAATTCAAATTTCTGAATTTTGAAGAGAATGGTACCAATTTTTCTCTTGTTCTGATTAACTCGTATGCTATGGAGGTTTTCTGGGGACATTCGATCTGTTGTACATCCACAATTAAGTTGTTACCTCATCTGATTCCCCTTCCCTCATTCTGTAGTTATGATTTAAATTTGTTGAGGTTCTTTTATTAGGTTTTGTAGGTTTGATTATGTATAGCTGACTCTTAGTATCAGCATACTAAGTAGATATAGAAATATACAAACTTACCAGTCTAATTGTAATCTGGAGAGATAAGAAGAAGCAATATGTAATAGGTGAGATATTCACAGCAAAATTTTGTGGCACTAAATGATTTCTCAATTTCTTGAATTATCAAAACATTTTTTGCACTGCCCTCATTGTCACTTTGAATGTGCAAGCAAAACAATTTCAATTTCCTGTCATTGTTTTTCTGCTAAACATTGTGTTGGAAAATTATCGAACGGATCATTTCATTCTTTATTTTGTCCTGCTGGCTGTGGATTAATTTTCGCTTGACAACCTAGCAACATCCTTGACGGAGCTTCTTACACAAAATATCAGCTGACAGATGGTGCCCTTTTTAACATTTTAGTGTCAGCATCTCCACATTGTAGTGCTAAAGATTCCAAAACCAACATTTCTTTTGACGAGCCCTTTAACCTGCATAATTGGGATAATCTGGACTCTCATAAATTAGAATCTGAAGAACAGACGTTGGAGAAGCTCTGCCCAAGAGTGCTTCAAAAGCTCCTCTGGATTTGGGTCCTGAAGTGGGTGGGTTGTGAAGACAAAGAACTACAACTGTGCAGATTGTTTTGTAAAACTGTCCATCAAAAGAGTTGCATGGGCACTAACGTAAGTTTATGTTTTAGAGTGCTGGGTCGCTAGGAGCTCTTGCAGGATTTGCTATTGCCATTATTTTTTTCTTGGAAGTTTTTGAGATCTACTAGTAGACCACAAAGAAGTCGGTCAAAACCATCTGGTTCGGTGTCTACAAGCTCTACTCGAGCAAATGAAGATGTTTCCTCACATGAAGCTCATCAACTAGAACATAATGGAAATGGTATAGACTTAGTTGATGAGTTCCAGTCTCCAGCAAAGGTAATATATGATTTCTTTTCCTTTCACTGGATTAGGGTGATATAAATAATATTATGATTAAGCCAAACAGTTCATTATCCTTTTTGTAGCTGACACTTGGACAAGCAGTGAGGAAGAAACTAGACGGAAGCCGAAAGGTATGCCTAACACTCCTTAAAAAGTATATAATTCTTTCTAGGAATTCTGTCTCTTTTTACTTATTTTTTTGTGCCCAGATATTTTCCAGTGAAGAGATACCTGAGTATGTTGTTGTTCATAAATTGTAGTTGGGTTTTGTCTTGTTTTACCGAGCCTGTACTCCTACCTTTTTCGTTGTTTTCTGAGGATGTTACTTCTTCATTGTTGTATCTTCAAGTTTTATAGCATCTTCTTACCTCAATGTTTCTGATGAAGCCAGTTGTTGTTGTGTGACACTTCCCCCCCCCCCCCCCCCCTCTCTTCTATCCCAAAGGGGAAAAAAATAAAGAAAAGTAGTTTAAATGGTGTTATGGTTACTAATGAAGAATAGTTTTATCTCTTAATTAATGCTATACTGTACATGTTGCAAATTCTAATTTCTATCTCATGTAATGTGAAAGATGTAAAATTGAAATTCTTATAAAACCCTTGGATTCATAAACAGATGAGTTGCCAGCTTCTTGGTGTAATTCTCGAGGAGAGAAGTCCTGAAGAGCTTCAGGTTGATGAAAGGAAAACATTTTCTTTATTTATTTTCTTAATACTTCAATTAGCTAAAATGAAAAGTAACTCCTAGATTTCATTTTATTAGGAGCATGCTACTGTAAGGCCTTCTGCGGTGGAGGTGTTGCTGGAAATTAGTAAACATTGTGATATTTATCTAATGGACAGAATTCTTGACGATGAAAGTGAGGTGAGCACTAGCGTTGATATTTCTCCTGTATGCCTCTCCAATCTCTGTTTCTTGCTGCTTATGATGTAATGGTGGAGAAGTCGCTAGTTATAACTTGTACTGTTATATTTTGTATTATTTTCCACTTGCATAATGTTTGAAAACCTCCTGTTTGGACTTTGGAATGTCTGCATGCCAATTATACAACTTTTTTTCCTCCCAACTCCAATGATATAACTTAATGGTGCATCTTTTTTCTCCTCTTCCTTGATTTTATTGAAGGGCATAGAAAATAAAAACAACAGGACGACTCTGTCAACACACTGATGAGCACAAGCACCTCTGAATCATTTGCATTCATTTATTTGTTACTTTTGTCGGAAAGACTCTTGACCTCATAGATTTTGTTTTTGTTTTTGATTTTTAGTTATTAGTTTTTCTTGTTCTTAGAAATTTAGAATATAGGAATCAGATGGAATAACAAGCCCATTCTCTGAAGGTATTTCACGAGTACTCAACGCATCAACTGGGTTCTCCAGCTTCACTCTTATGATCTGTTTGAATGGTAGTGATTTAGGTGTAAGATTTAAAGTCCAGTATTGGATACTGTGTCAGATTGGTGATTTTAATAGATGAATGGTATTTTATAGTTTATGCTTTGTATGTAGTATGGTCTCAAACAGAGCTGATTGTAAGACAAGAATCCATGTAGCTGACCCCGTCAGCTGGGACAAGGCTTGCTGCTCCTGCTGCTGTTGTTGTTGTAATGGTATCTTCTTATAGAGGTGTAAGATACTTTGTAGATACACATGGAAATGTTTAGGATATACATGCAGAATACAGGTTTGAAGTATAAAACAATATAGCAAAAATATGATGTAAATATACCATGCATCTAAAAGGAGCAAATGTATGATGAGATAAAGTTCATTTAATTGATTGTTTGTGAAGGATGAAGTTCTTAGTTTCTTACTCGTGCTAATAACCACCCCCTCCCAGATAAATAAATAAATAAAAAGAAATTTCGTTCTTCAACTTTGGAGAAGCTTTAGGGTTTATACACACCTCTTCAAAAAGAAAACTTAGTCTGATGCAATCATTCTGGTTGTTTTTTACTAACCTGTTGATCCATTATGGAGAAAAAAGACACTAAGAATCAATTAAAAGTTAAGCAAAAAAAAAAGAAGTTTTGATAAAAGAACTGTTATTCTGCAAATTTGGTTTTGATCCTTGATTGGAGTTTGTTGAATTACTAAATGATGGCTAAATCAACACTTCTAGAGTCGCTTTTTTTTTTTGGTTTCAGGTCAGTTTTTGTATCATGCTTAGTACTAATGGTCTTCAGTCTCAGTTGAATAAAATATTTGTGATGAAAAAAATGGTGTACCAGAAATTTGTTTCCTGAGATCATGGTAAAGCTTTGGTCCAAGGAAAAATGGAAACTAATTTTTCGTCTCTTTTTGCATTCTTTACAGGAAAGAGTCCTCTCAGCACTAGAGAATGCTGGGCTTTTCAAAACTGGAGCTTTGGTGAAAGATAAGGTAAACTATAACAAGAACACACACACCCCTTATCCTCCTACCACACACTCACGTCCATGCACACACACAAAATAAAAGATAAAGGAAAAGAAAGAGATAATGGCTTGCTTTCGAATAACCATGAGCAAAAGTAGGAACTGGGGGTTTGACCATTGAGCCACATGAAACCTTGGGTATCTTGGTGCCAAGATGAGCCATGGTGGTCACCTGACATTGAAGAATAATACTGATTCAGTAAAGAATGTCCAGAAGTGTCAATTGGGCTTTGAAATACTTAATTTTGGCCCCTAAGTGTGTTCTATAGGCATAGCTTCTTATTTTTAGGTTTGTTGATATAATGGGCCTAATTAGTAAGCCCATAAAGTGGGGGTAATGATGGTACACGGGATTAGGTATTAAATTTTTTTGTTTGAGTTAGATTAGGATGCTTATTTCTTAGAGAAATTATGTTTTGAATTTGTTTACCTTATTGAGTCTACTAGATTGACCAGGAGTCCTATTATGAGTCAAATTAGGAATTTTAGAAGGCATATACACATGCAATGCATCCCTAGCAATTGGAGATGATTTGAATTATGAATATGACTTCTGATTTCTTTTCTTGTATTCTCCTTTTTTCTTTCGCTTGAACTTCTCCTAATCTTCTAACCTAAATCCTTCTTCTTCTTGTACTTCTAACCTTTTGAGATCCTGGAAGATTGGCCCCAAGTTGAACCTCTTCAATCTAGGGCTGCATCAAGTGCCATATTTGAGGAAAGTTTACCCCATTATGTGTTTTATTTTGCAATCCAAGTATGCTTTCATTAACCACACCCCAGCCCCACCTCTAAACCCCCCCTCCCACAAAAAAAGAAAAGAAAGGGGCCCACCCACCTGTGTGTGTGTCTTTAGCCCTGGTTCCTCCTCTCCTTCCCTTGTTTTCCTCAAATTTGGACTAAAACTGGTTTACCTAGGGCCCTAGACAGATAAGTCTCTTTGTTTGGATGAATAAAAGAATTCATTACTAATAGCCCCGAAGGGAAAGAGAGAATATACAAGAGGAGGAGAGAGCCAAGGAGCCAAGGGCCAGCAAAATCAAAAAGAGAAAGAAAGGGGGGGGGGGTTACCATCAACTAGCAGGCAACAGGGGAGAGCCCAAATCCCAGGTAACAACAATTAATCTGTTCCTTTGGGTATCCAAGACTGGTAAGTGAGGGAGCATCTGAAGTTTAGCAGCAACATCAAAGCAGATGGCCTTCCAAATCGAGTCCAAAGATCTAGAGTCACCTTGGACATGTACAGGTCCCTAGGAAACCATGCTTGGAAGAGCCCTTCCCTACCCCGTTTATGTACCCCAAAAAAGAGTCATTCCCTTGCCATATAGGAAATAACATGAGCCCTAATTACTACCAAGTTAGAGAAGCCAATTCAGAAAGACTGCCTCACTTTTAATTGTTCTCTGAAGCTTGTGAGTCAGGAACTGTGCCAAATACATAGGAGATGTAGCTTCTTTCCTCTTCTATGTTTGATGAGGGATGACCAAAGCAACATGCCAACATTGTGAATTGAAAACTATTGTTGTTGCAGCACTAACTACAGATGCTACCATGTCTTCTTTTTCTTCATATTGTTCCCTTTTTCCCCCTTCTCCTTCCTTTTTCTGCTTTTCCTCATTCTTATGGATTCAGTGGCCCCACTTGTTTTGACAACAGTGGCAAGGCTCCAATGGTCTCCTTTTTTTCTTTCTTTTTTAAACACGAGAAGTGCCTAATCGAAGGCATATATTGAAATCTTATTAGATTCCGTTGTGGTACATTGTTTGACCTTATGCTATGTATTGCGCTCATTTGATCAAATGTTAAAATAAAAATAAAAACAAACAAAATTGAAAAAGATTAAGTTCTTGACTCAAGTCTCACACTCTCACTCTCACTCTAATCCCTAATCTCTTTCTCTCTTCCTCTCTTCTTCTCTTCCATTCTTGCGCGCCTCCGCGCGGGGGGCAAGCAACTTCTTCTCCTTCTTTTTTCTTGCGCTTTTTATTTAGGACCTATTATGTGTGGTTTGTGTTGTTGGATGCTTGGTGTGTTGTTTTTTTATTATTGTATGATAGATTTAGGTGATGAGTGTCCTAAATTCTTTAAACGCCTCAACCCCTCGGCGCCTGGGCGCTTCATTGCTCTCGCCCTTGCCGCCTTGGATGGGTTTGCCTGGCCTGGTCTCCTTGGACTAAACACTTGCCTTTTTTTTGGGGGGGCGTGCGCTGTGTTTTTTTTTTTTTTTTTTGGGGGTGGGGTTGATAACATTGCTAAATATACTTGGAATTCACTAGACCTTGTTGGATGGGTGACTAGATAAGCTGTCAATGGAACCAAAATTTTACAAAAGGATGAGTGACTTTTTTGTCACGTGATGTTCCTGAACAGAGAAATTGATTATCAAGCTTTAGAAATCATTCTCTATGATCCTTCTGCATCAAATAGTGCCGAGGATGATTACAAGGACTAGCCCTGCTGTAATGCGCTTAAACCATAGAAAGAAGGGGGAAACAGACGCTAGAGTTGTGCTTAGGTTAAGTGGTCATAGAAATCACTGGATTGAAAGGATAAATGTGTAAATCACGTTAAGTAATTGCATTGGAAGAGTTATAAGTTAAAGAAGGATGCCTTTTTCTATTAATACAACATGATACACTCATCAAAGAAAAATGAAAGACGGAACAGTGAAACAGGAAATAAAGGTTTAAAACAACATTGAAAGGGGGTTTACCATTAACATGTCCAAAACACATGGACATGAAATCTAGTAGGATTAGAAGGAAAGGGCTCAATCATTGCTGCTCTCTTTGCCATTGTGATGCTGTATCAATAGACCAGTTCAATCGGTTCAGGTGCAACCCCTAAAAGAACCGGTTCACTTGTAACAGAAGCAGGTTAGGTGATGCAGGCTTGGGAATAAGTCTGCTATGGTGGGCTTTCATGAAAGGGAATTAGAAGAATAGGAAAAGGAGGAAGATAGAAATCACATAAGAGAGAAGTAGGAAAGGGGGAAAGAGTGCTCACACTTACACACCAGGCGTGCAGGCTCTCATAAACATAATACATTCTATTCAATCTGAAATTGCATCCCAATACAAGCTGTTTAAAAGGTAAAAGAACAAATCCTAGTTGAAAAGTGAAACTCAAAACAAAATTTAAACCAAAGTCTAACTCACCCTTACATAGGAATATTGAAATAAGTATTAAAACTGAAATATTTGTTTGATTAAGTCCAACTCTTTTTAGACCAAACCCCAGTTGAGTGGTTCTTTTTTGGGGTTGCTCTGCAACTGATCAAACCAGTCTATTGTTACTGCATCAAATTGTGTTTCAATGGTGGATGAGTGATGGAAAGACCTCTGGGTGTGAAGGACTGGAGTTGTGGCTAGAGAGATTGGTGAAGCTCAGTTGGAGGCTTTGGCTCTCAACTGAGTAGGGATTAGAGGTCAATCTTCAGAGGCATGACTCACCTGGAAGGCATCCTTGACATAGATCCTAGAGCTATTTGGCAAAATATTGTTTCTGCAATTTCCTTCTTGATTGTGGAAGTACTACCTTGCAGAGGAGGAAACCTGTGATCAGGGCAAACTGTGAACAGTGAAGTGAGGAGAGAAAAGAAGAAGATAACTCTTGGAGGAGAATGTTAGGTGTCACTTGCAGATTCACTTCAAACATAACCCAATTCTGGCAATCATTATGTTCAAATCTAACCCACCCTACCATGTTAGTTGATTATAGAGAAAACTTCATTACATCAAAATAGAAACCTAGCCAAATGAAAGCCAACTGATAGAAGAAATCAGCAAATTAAGCCATATCTAGGAAAAGGTAACTACCAAGCAAATCCCTACGTAAACCACCCATTTAAATAAAATAAAACAAATCTATAGTCTGCATTCAAAGCAAACAACCAGCATTTTGCAGTTAATCAAACTATCTAATACTTTTCACTTATTCTCCTTTAATATTTAGGTCTAGCATGGGATCTCATAGTTTAGTGGTTGATGGTTTTCAAATTCTCTGTCAGCAAGTAGTTAATTATACTATCAATCACTTTTACCTTTCCTTCTATATTTAGCTTTAGAATGGAATCTTATAGCTTAGTGGTTGATGGCTTCTCATATTTTCTGTCATCGAGTACTGGTTATGATCTAATATGTTCTTAGAATGGTTTTGTTTTTTATGTCTTTCAAATTTAATCTGTGTAACTTCTTGTATGTTAAATATCAAATTTGCCTCAGGTTCTTTTCTGTGGCACTGACAATGGGCGGGCATCTTTTGTTCGACAATTGGAACCAGACTGGCATGTTGACACAAATACTGAAATTATCTCTCAACTTTCTGTAAGTTTCAAAGTTCTTCTGATATGGAATTATTCTATGGAGATACAGTCTCTGTTATACCACCATGACCTACTACATAGTTTCTGTAAGTCGTTTACAGTGAAAGATTAATGAGATTCTCCGTGTTTCTGGCTGTGCCTCGTTCCTCTTACATTCATTCTTTGCCTTGCTTCTCTCTTTTTCATTTCTCATCGTATTTTTTTTACCTGTCTTTTACCTATATTTCTTCATCCCCTATGTCTGTTTCCTTAGTTTTCCATACTTCCTTTGGTTGGATCCAGTAAGCCTACCCCATTAAGTTGGGATAAGGCTGAGTAGTTTTTTTGTTTTTGGCTTCTAGTCTGGAAGCATTTGACTTTATATGTAAATGACCAGTGTCATGTGCTATTTGGCATTGAGAGTGCTGAAGTCTTATCACCATAAGCTCCAACATGGATTCAATTAGTGTGGTAGTGTTACCTGCTATCGTCATTCTTCCCCCACACTCTCTTACATATTTGTTAAGACGCCTAGACAGCCAAAGCATTGCAGGGCCGCCTTGGTACTTAGGTGATAAGGCATTCTAGGTGTCAGCTAGGCTCCCGTATAATTCTTATTCTTTTATATATCCATATATATAGTAATCAAGATGCCTACAGTGTTGCTGCAACAACAAACAATACCTACCAAGTCTATGCATTAATCTGTCATTGTTTCTACTCAGTTGCCAAGATACCCATCTTGTTAATTTTACTTTGTAGTGTCAAAACCTCATACGCCCCCCCGGTGCACCCAAAAAAACAGAAAAGGGCCCAAGAGCAATGATTCTGTATCGGCCGCTATCAGGCCACAATAGTTGCACCAAAGGACAGCTAGAAACCCTGTAGGAATCCCGCTTATTACTTGAATTTCGTCAGCATCTTTGTATGCTGATTTATGGATAGAGATGTATGGACCTACCTCCTGGTGGTGTGGTGCAACCATAGTCGTCACAGCACCTTGCTGATACACATTGTTGGAGAGGGTGGAAAATAAGGTGATATCAATAAGGCAAACTTGGAGGCACCTGGAAGCGTAGCCGATGCTTTGATAACTATGAGTTCATCACACCATGTATCTTGTTGAATTGATTTACTTCATCTCATCTGATTAATACTGAACTATTTTTTGCTTGCTTCAGAGATTCATCAGATACCAGCTTTATGTCTCACCGGTCAGATTGAGCATTGAAAGGTCTAATGTGTTCTGCTCAGAAACTTTTGATTCCTTCTTTGCGGAAGAAAGAGTTGCATAGAGATTCAGCCCATCTGTTGTAATTTGTAAATAGTGGGGAAATAAAAAAAGAAAAAGAAAAAATCGAGAGTATGTGTTGGGGTTCTACATTTTTCATGTTTCTCCTTTGGTAAATGATGAGATTGTGTGTATGGTAAGGCCAAGAACTTCCCATCATTGCTTTTAAGACTTTAAGGACTATTGATAAATCAAAGTTGGATAATGCTTCTGGCACTGTGATGGCAACCTCTTATATTAGTGGTAAAATTAAAGTGATTTAGATTCGACTTTCATTCTTTCATGCTTTCTCCCCCCCCTTCCCCAAGATTTGACTTTCATTCTTTCATACTGTCTTCCACCCCCGTCACCCCAAAAAAAAAAATTTCTCCTCTTCTTATTCATATAATTGTATCCCGTATAAAGCACCCATTTAAGGATTAGTCAAGGCATGCATAAACTCGTCTTCATACATTTTAGTTCAAGAAAAACGAAGAAGAAGAAGAAAGAAAGAGAGGAAAGAAAAGGAAAACTTAATTGAAAAAAAAAAAGAAAAGGAGAATAGCTGTATAAAGTCGACTGATCGATGTATAAAATCCGTAAGGACGATCGAGATTTCAATCCCCCCTTTTTTCTCCCTTTTTGGATCCGTAAGTTTTAAGGGTTTTCAACCAAACGGGTAAATTCGGGCCGGATTCTTAATTCAGCCAAAGTAAATTCGGGCCGGATTCTTAATTAAAAAATATAAAAAAAAAAAAAAAAAAAGGAAGAAGCCAATTCAGTTGGGATCGGTTGAATCTGCTTCCTGGTTCTCGCCGATTTCAGAAGTCAGCAGCTTTGATAGACCGGAACCTTTCTAGGGTTCAGATGAGGTGTTGGACATTCCGGCGAAATCAACATGGGGCCAATTCTGCTTCCTCTAAAAGCGACTGCAGATGCGAAACTCCGAAACCATTTTCCCCAGTTGTAAACCTCCATCTTTTCTACAGGAATCCCTGACTGGATTGCACCGCCAGTGCGAATTTATGAGGGTTTCTGTTTGCTACTTAAATCTCTAGGCGACAAAATTTCCAATTCTATCGAGACAACAACACCTGAAGTCTACAAGGCTAAATCTATTCCCTTAAGTTTCTCGATTAGTCAGTTGAGGTTCCCTCCATCGCCAGTTTCATCTTGCTGCCATTATATTCCTGTAAGAATCTCTTTTCATTTCGTTCAGTTGTGGATGTAATTTATTTCCTCCTCATCTTCGTGACTTTTCGGGTGTATTATGCTTGGAATTTGATCTTTTTTACTTATATCTTACATTCAGATAAATCCATTTTAATTCGTCTTATTTTCGTTGAGAATCAAATAGGGAAATGAGGAAGGATAAGAAACGACACATAAGGGAGAGAACTTAATTTTGGTCTCCTCGTTCTTTATAAAGCTAATTTGTCATTTTTTAGGAGTAGCCCAATTGGCAGAACCTTATTAGATTAGCTGAGCAGCTACTTACTGCAAGTCAGACATTCCCCTTTAAAAGTTGCTATTTTGGTCGAGTGATCTGGTCTGTATAATGGCTTTGATACATATTGAGTTTAAATTGGATCCGCTCCACATTTCCAACCTTCTGTCTGTTTGTTTCTAATGCACGATATCAAAAGGCATTTTGCATTTTGCTATCAAAACTTGATTAAGGAGAAAATTTAGAGCAATGACCAAGATGATCTGTGGGAACAAAACATAATTCTGACCTAATTATGGCATAATACTAGAAAATCCCAGAGAAAGTGACAAATCACAAGTACAGCCGGTCCTGCAAACTGATATGCAATAACTGACAAGATCTTGAACGTAACTGATAGCGAAGAAGATAGGACGAATCAGCAACCTTTGTTTCCCATCACAAGGTGTGATTAGATTCTTCACTAATCCGATATCTTGAATTGCTGAAGACCATACTGTTCTTCACAGCAGAAATAATATTATTGAAAGTTTCTCCTGTGCACACTAAAGTAAGTATGGTTTATCCCCAAGGGGAGAGCTCAGTTGGCAAGTATCAACACATCCTATGTGCAACCCCAAACCAACATAACACAAAGGAGAAGAGGAGGGGGGGGGGGGGACAAGGTAACTCCCTAAGTGACCTTACAAACAGTCCCACCTAATTGACGACAAAAAAGAGATAATAACGTGAACCTATTATTTAAGGTCTATTAAAGAAAGTATAACTTAAAATGAACCTCTGAGCCACCAGTTCAGGCAGAACTTAAAAGCACTTGAAAAAAACAAAAGCTACTTAAACTGAAACACAGTGAACCCTAACCCTGTTAAGATGAATCTTCTTGACTTCTTCTTGTGCTGATAGGTTCTAAATTCTGCATCATTAATTCTGATTAAGGGGAAAGGAACCCTTTGGTTGTAGTATCTCTTCTGCTTAAGTTTATTGTCATGGATCTAGTCTCAGTAAAAGCAGTAGAGTTGCTCTGGTATGACCATACTATTAATATTTTGAAGATAAGCAAGAGGCTTCCATTTAACACACACATATGCAAGAATATACATAATAGAATCTTTCAATGATGAACGGCTTTGATGGTTCACTAGACATGCTCCAATTTTATATCTAATATTTCTTCAAGTTTTTAAATTCATTCTGAGAACCATGTTTTCAGTGGCTGTAGATGTAGGGTCTATAGTGGTGGAAATATTTCTTGCTACATTACTTTAGTCTGGAAGTATGGGATCAATAACCACTACCCCACCTACACTCAAACTTCAGCTTTGTTATGGTAGTAAATGTCAGGATTTGGATCTTATTTGACTAGCTCATAAATGCTACTTTGATTTCTCTAGCTTGTGTTGATGGTAGAGGGTACTAGCATACTGTTGGCCCTCTGAATGTTTTTTCCTCAGTTTGATTATTTGACTCATCAATGGAAGGATTTGGTGTTTAGTTTCAGCAGGCTCCTCTGTCCCAACTGTTATCGTCTGTCTGTCAACTTCAAGCGAGAATAGCTTATATGTATATTAACTTATGGTTCTTAGTCTTGTTTGGATTCCTTGAATATGTCAAATGCAAAAGTTGCTTTGTTAAAAAAAAAAAAAAATAAAAAAATAAAAAAAACCCTTTATATCTTTTGGAAATATTACTGAAAGAAAGGTTAAATAATGCTAGGAGATCTTTAGTTCCGTTTACTGGATCACCGCTGTTACTTTTGGCTCTAAACTGTTTGCCAAGGAAAAAATTGATCTGAATTCTGACCATAGTGCTCTTTAACATCATGGGTAATCGTTAAAAAGAAGTGTGGCACTCACATGTTGAGCTCGGTAATCCTGGCCTGGCTTGTGGTGAGTGAATCCTGAATTTCAGGCTCTGGAAATTTTGGAGATCATAGCCCATACTTTCCTTTTCAAATATAAAAGATATAATTAGATGAATAACATCGTAAATTATGCCTGTTTCTCCGTCTCTCTCTTCATTTTTCCCCTCTAATTCTTCAATTTACTAAATCACCCAAGTTAACCACATTTCCTGTAGCTTTTCACTGTTTCTTCTTTCCAATGTTGGAGTGTTGTTGATACTTTTTTTTACTTTTTTCCATGTTTTTTTATGGGAGATTTTGCTAGGCTGGCCTTGGATGATCATCAACAACATTTTTTAAATAAGTCAATGGCTACTGAAGTTGGCATTGATGCTGGAAAAAGACGGAGATTACCATCTTGGATGCACGGAATATCTGCTGCTGACCAAGGATGTAAGCTTAGGAATGATGATGAAGAGAATGTCTCATCAGAAGTTGCAAAGCCAAAGAGAAAATCTAGAGTTAAGAGGCTTGAAAATGAAGCCCAACTTTGTGACAAGGAACTCACAGAAGTGGATTCAAGCTTAGCAGTAAAATGTGCAAAAAGGTCTGGGAAAACAAAACTCTCTCAAAGAGATGTGGATAGTGATAGTGCTACCCATATTGAAGATGAAGTCGTGAAGAAAAAAATGAAGAGAACTTGCCGCACTCAGAGAGAAGCTGAGGAGAGAGCTCCTGAAAAGAAGCCAAGAGGAAAGGATTACAGGCCTGAAAGAAGTACAGATACAATGGTCCCATCGCCTAGTGAAGATGATGGAGAACTCACAATGGAAGATCTTATAAGCATTGCTGAAGAGGTGATACTCTTTTCTTCAAGTTGCTAGAAAGGACTAATTATTCTTGATTTTCCTTCTTTTCTATCCAAGTGAGGTATGGATATGGTAACATATCTAGTGTCTGTGATCAACAAACATAATTTCGAGCACTAGGGATGCTGGGGATCAGATTTTGTTCTAATTTGATCCAGATCCAATTTGACCAAAGACCTAATCCGTTAAGGATGATCCAATAAGTATATGCGTCAAATGTTATTACATTTGGTACCAATCCATCTAATCTGATCAGGATTTTGTGTACAGTATTATTTATGGGATTATCTATGGATTTGTCAAGGCAAATAGTACTTAAAATTGATTGAGCTGAAATTTGATTGAATTCAACATGCAATGAGTAAGAAGATAGAGAAAATTAGTTTCAAGCTGGATTTTGAAACTGTAAGAAGGTTTATAAGAAACCATTGTTATGTGTAGAAGAACCATAGTCCAATGGTTTGACTTGAAGATTCAAAAAGTACCATATTGACCTAATAATTCAAAAAACCAGGGAAAGAAAAGAAGGGTTTTTATACAACGAACAGGAGTAGATCTAGAAATTGGTATGAGGAGAGAAGAGGTTAACCTAAGCCTTAGATCAGGACTCCACTACTTGTTGTATTTGGTTTGGTAAGAAATATTTTTAATGCAACGACAATGACAACTCAGCGTTATTCCAACTAAATGAGATTGGGTACATGGATCCTTGCCCTTCATAGTTATCAATGTGGCAAGGCAACCAATGCATTTAAGGGCCTTCCTAAGCATCTTGGGAATAGCGCAGCCACAAGGCTTGCTAGTGTTCTATTTTTTACATAACCATTTTTTCCATGAAAGTTATTGTATTACTACCAGGTAGATCACAAAAACCAGCTTCCCTACAAATCCTAGTGATGTAGGACGGAACATGAAGAAAGGAAACGATGATGAGAGTACAGACCTGTAAAATTCACCAAAAAAAGAAGGAAAAAAAGAAGAAGAAAGAAACATGAAAAAAGGAGGCCAAAACACTCTATTTGTCACTGTTCATATGAACAGTGTCATAGCTCCCTATTTTTCCTTTGTGTGGATGCTACTAGAAAATTCTGTGGGCCCCTAGGATAGATCATATGAAGATTTTAAGAAGGGTAAATGTTGAAATAAACGATTGTAGTAGAATGGCTTATTAGATCAATGATCTCAAGCCCTTTATTTATAATAAAGTGGAAAGTAGACTATTACAAGGAATAGAAGTTTACATGAATGCAAACTCTAATTTAACTCCTATACAAACTCTTATTAGACTCCTAATAGAATCCAACACTCCCCCTCAAGTTGAGGCATGGATATCACACATGTCCAACTTGACCAAAAAAGTATAAAACATCTGTCCAGGTAAACATCTGCAATTTGATCTTCAAACTTATAGATTACGTCTGCCTTATAGACTTCCATTTGATTTGTCCTCATCTTTACTGCAACTTTATGTCTCCAAGGAAGAACACCCAAGTAAAAAAGTAGAATCTTCAAATGTTGAGAAGACTAAATTTCTGCACAAATCTGAGGGAAAATATATTTTTGGGGTAACAATAGCTAGGGTAAAACAGCCAAAGTGAAAGTTTTGATTTGTAGCAATGTTAGATCTTTAAAGGGAAAGTTTGCCAAGGGACAATCTCCAAAGGTAGGGGAAAATTTGTCAACATAAGTGACAATCTTCAAAGGTAATAGAGATCAAGTTCTGCAAAGGTCAAACGACAAGTCTTTTGCAAGGTTAGATCTCCGAAGGGAAAGATGTCAAGTTAAGGGGCAAATCTCCAGGGTTAACAGAGATCAAGTTCTGCATAGTCAAAAAGATAGATCTATAGCAATGTTAGATCTCCAAAGTGGAAGATTGCGAAGGTAAGGGACAAACTTTCAAAGGTAACAAAGATCAAATTCTACATAAGAAAGTCTACATGAAAGGCTTTGAATTGTAGACATCTTCAATCTCCCCCTCACGTGTAGCATTACACGTGGGAAGATAATAACAAATGAAATTCCAATGGGGAAACTTGGAAAGGAAGAAATTGTAATGGTAAGATAAAAGTATCAGGAAAACAAATCTAGAGAAAATGACAAAATTTGAAAGGGGGTTGACCGAGCCTACGGTGCCACTAATGAAGGTCTGATATTATCGAATGGACCGGATTAGAAGATGTAGTCAAAGTAGAAGTAGATCCTCCAATCGGCTCGAGCAAATAAAGTCCATTTACCACAACCAATCTCCTTCCCCAGATCCTGAAGTAGCTAGGTAGGAATTGGTAGGGGTAGTAGAGGAAGCAGTGGTCGAGGCTGTACCGGCAATAGAAGATTGCAGAATACGTCGCAGAGTAGCGAACTCCTCCTGTGAAAAACCAACGTCTGCAGAGGGTGTGGTGGAAACTGTCTCAGAAAGATTAGTCTTTGGTTTTCCCTATCTTTGTGCTCGTTTTTGCTCAAAATCAGCAGGCTTCCCATGTAGTTTCCAACAATTTTCCTTGGTATGATATGGTTTGTGACAGTGCTCACACTTGACAATCTCCTTAACCGGATCAGATTTAGTGCGAACAAACTGTAAAGCTGATTTCTCCATAATAGGAGCATGAAGCATGACTAATCGACGACTTTCCTCACATTGAACAAGAGCATAAGATTGTTCTAGTGTAGGAAAGAGAGAACGACTTAAGACTTGCACTCTGATCTGATCGTACTCCACGTTCAAACCTGCCAAGAAGTCATATACTCGAATCTTATCAATGTACTTCTTATATGTCGCCACATCATCTGGATTAGTGGGGTGATAATCCCCATAATGATCCAACTCTTGCCAAAGAGATCACAACTCAGCATAGTAGTGGGCCACAGTTAGTTCCTTTTGGGTAGTCTCATGAAGCTTCTTTCGTAGCTCATAAACTTGTGCATCATTCCCTAACTGTCGATATGTTTCAATAGTAGCCTTCCAGATTTGGGCTGCAGTATCAAGTAATAGGTAACCCCGGGCAATATTTGGATGCATGGAATTCAAAAGGAATGACATAATAAGAGAGTCGTTTGATATCCATTTATCCTGTAAAACACATGCGGTAGTGGGTTTGATAGTAGTGCCCGTAATGTATCCAACTAGTCCTCTTCCAAAGAATAGTCGGTAAGCAGATCGAGACCAGATCAAGTAATTTGTGCCGTCAAATCTTACCGAAAGAGAATGAAAAGTGGAAAAATATTAGGATCCAGTGGGAGCAGTAGTATCATCAATAGTTGTCATGTTGACAAAATTATCTGCAGTTCTTCAGTCTTCACCCTTTCGAAGTAACAGAAATGTCGCAGAATGCAATAGCCAAACAACTCAGACAAATTTTCTCCTTTTTTTTATTTATTTTTTATTTTTTACTTTAACATAATAGCAGATTATAAGAAACAAAATAACAATATGGTTTGGCCAAATATGCAATGGTTTGGTTTGGTCTAAATTCAGAGAGAACCAAAATATGGTCTAAAGTTGGAGTGAACCAAAATATGGTTCGACCAAGATTTATTGTTTAGTTGGTTCAGTCTGATTCGTTTTCTCTTCTTCTTCTTGATGTCCCAAAAGTTGGAGAGACGAAGCAAGTAGCAGCAGCAATGGTGTTTCTTCTCTTTCTTCTCTTCTTCTTTCCTTTTCTTCCTGGTCTTCCCTAATCGAACCCACTGTAGTGCAGTGGGTACTGAAGAACAGAGAAAAAAAAGGAGATGGGTTGCAAGGGTTTGCGATGGGTGCAGTGGAACTGGAGAACCGAAAAAAACAGAATTGTGGGTTGCGAGGGTTTGCAATGGGTGCAGATGCAGCGGTGATGGTATAAGCAGGGTTCCTCTTCTCTTCTTCTTTCCCTCCTTTTTCTTGTTCTTGCAGTGGCAGATTTCTGTCCAAAACTAAAGAATCGATAGGTGCAGAAAATTTCTGAATTTGAATATCTGTGATAGTTGCAGAAAAAAAGAGGAATTTGAATGTCTGCGATAGTTGCAGAAAAATCCTGCGATGGTTGTAGAAAAAGTTTTGCAATTGTTGCAGAAGAAAGAGCTCTACGATGGTATTACAGTTGTAGAAAATTCCTGCGATGGTTGCAGAAAATTCTGCAACTGCGATGGGTTTTACGGTAGCAGAAGAAAGAGAAAATCTGCAAAAAATCTGCGATGGGTTTTGTAGAAGGAAAAAATTCTTCAATCGAACTTAGGCTCTGATGCCATGTTGAAATAAATGATTGTAGTAGAATGGCTTATTAGATCAATGATCTCAAGCCCTTTATTTATAATAAAGTGGAAAGTAGACTATTACAAGGAATAGAAGTTTACATGAATGCAAACTCTAATTTAACTCCTATACAAACTCTTATTAGACTCCTAATAGAATCCAACAGTAAATTTTGTCTCTGTTTGGGGGAATTAGGTGTTTATCTAGTTTCTATTTTGATTTAGGCTTAGTTTCCATTTTTGTTTTCTTGTCTCTATTTTTGAATTTCTATGTAAGAAACATTGTAATGTAGATTTTCTACTTTCGTGTTGAGAGAACCAATTATATTTCTCAGTGAAGTTGATTTCTATTTTCATGCAACTTGGAGAGCAGGTACGAAGGCTCTCTCTATATTTTTACTATGTTCTAAGAGCCTAATCATGATTTAAAGACAAATAAAAGAAGCTTAGCTTTGCTGATGTTAAACTCTTGTCTATGGTGGAGAAAGGGCTGGGGCCTTGCTGTAATAGCTGAATTACAGTTGCAGAAAATTCCTGCGATGGTTGCAGAAAATTCTGCAACTGCGATGGGTTTTACGGTAGCAGAAGAAAGAGAAAATCTGCAAAAAATCTGCGATGGGTTTTGCAGAAGGAAAAAATTCTTCAATCGAACTTAGGCTCTGATGCCATGTTGAAATAAATGATTGTAGTAGAATGGCTTATTAGATCAATGATCTCAAGCCCTTTATTTATAATAAAGTGGAAAGTAGACTATTACAAGGAATAGAAGTTTACATGAATGCAAACTCTAATTTAACTCCTATACAAACTCTTATTAGACTCCTAATAGAATCCAACAGTAAATTTTGTCTCTGTTTGGGGGAATTAGGTGTTTATCTAGTTTCTATTTTGATTTAGGCTTAGTTTCCATTTTTGTTTTCTTGTCTCTATTTTTGAATTTCTATGTAAGAAACATTGTAATGTAGATTTTCTACTTTCGTGTTGAGAGAACCAATTATATTTCTCAGTGAAGTTGATTTCTATTTTCATGCAACTTGGAGAGCAGGTACGAAAGCTCTCTCTATATTTTTACTATGTTCTAAGAGCCTAATCATGATTTAAAGACAAATAAAAGAAGCTTAGCTTTGCTGATGTTAAACTCTTGTCTATGGTGGAGAAAGGGCTGGGGCCTTGCTGTAATAGCTGAATTCCTAGGGCTGAAGAAGCCTTGCGGTTGATTGCTAAATCCATCTGGGTCCAGGCTCATTTTTCACTCATATCATCTCTAATTGATGGGGGTGTATTACAAATATAAAGACTAGAATTCTGTAAATTGAACCTAAGTGAACTCTAATCACTCCCTAAGATTTGAATTATATAATAGATTAAACAGAATTCTTAAACGCACTTATATTGACTTAAGGTAATAGATTTTAAATGGTACCATTAAAAGCTACAATATCCGTTCATTGTATTCTTCTCTTTTCCTGATTCTCTTGTTTCCTTTCTCCTCTCTTTCACTGTCCACATTTAAGTACTTCTGGTGTAATTATCCTTATGGTGTTTGGTTGATATATCACTCCTTCTAGTGACTTCTTTGGTTGTGTTATTGAGAAATTGAATAATTTCAAGGTGAGTACACTATTTATTTATCTGTTTATTTCTTTGCAGTATGTCAGAGCTGATAATGAGACAAACCATCAGCCGTCTGGAATAGAAGATTCCACATCAGTAACCCATCCTCTACCAGCCAATTTCTCTAGCATAGAGTCAGAGTCAGGTGGTTCTTTGACAGACGCTCAAAGCATCGGGGAATCATCCACTCATCCAACTGAAATATCAATTTCTAATTTAAGCAATACTGGATCCAAGGATCAAGATTCAACAAGTCAAAGCATAGTTGCTGAACGCAGCATAACAGGGGATCCTACTCAAGATATGTTGGACCTGTTTTTAGGTCCCCTGCTCAAGAAATCTCAAAAAGGAGAGAAAACAAAGGAGATCACTACTGAAGAGATCTTGGATTATGAATTCATGAAGCATGGTCAAAGCCAGAGTGTTGAGACAGAAGTGGTCCCTTTGGTGAAGAAGAAGAAGAGCAGCCTTAAGGATAAGGTCTCCATGTTTCTTGATTGAATAGGTTCTCTGTTCTGATATGCTGCCGTGCACAATGAGTGATGTGGGAATACTTGACAGAATATCGTCATTTTGCATACATCATTGTTTCATATTTCACACTAGCATAAATCTCTCCTTTTTGTGAAGAATAAACAGACGTTTATGCTGGCATGCATGAAAAAGTGAGGATTATATGACAGAAGCTCCCGAAGTACCACTCAGTTGTGCTGCCAATCTTTGTTGTGTATCTTCATCATATAATGTCCTCTTTTTCCCACTTTTCAGTGTAAATTTCCCACCATGTCTTTGTGACCAGACATGCTTTTCAGATCGACACACACCCATATTATCAACTTCTTGCTCAGATTTTAGTTAGAGATAACATATATTTCTTGTATAGTCTGGAATTTAGGCAGAATAATGTGATAGTTCACATTGTGGTTTGTGTTGATGAATTATCATTGAAGCTAATAAAGTTTGTTCTTGCTCTTTCATTACTGAAGTTTTTAAAATTATTGTGGCTAACTTGTGGAATAAGATCAAATGGTTGTATTTTGGATCATTGAAGTAAAAAATTTATTTGAACAGGTCAGCTAGATGTCTGAATTATGCATGCATGGTTAGTCCAAGCATATCTGATATTTTCAATGCATGTTAAGGCGTTAAATAGCAACTTTTTTCTTTTTGAGGTTCTTGAAATAGAGAGGCTTTTATAACAAGATCATCAAGACAGAGATACTTCTCTTCATTGTAGTAATCTTTGACACTCCACCCACCCTGGAGCATACATATTCCAGACTTCAGCTTCAAAAAACCTTAATCAGCAGAGCCGCACAGAAACGAACACGATCACAATGGACCAAACACTGCCATTGCCGTCATTAAGTCTGAAATTGTCATCGATCTCCACCCTTTTAAGTTTTCTATAAATTAACTTTCAAACACCTATGTGTATCTCAGTTCATCCACCATTTTGAATTTGTAATTCAACTTTTCAACACATCTAATTGGATCCAAGACTTAAAGCTATCCATGTCTGAAACTTTTGAAACTCTTGTAATAAGTGACAAACCAAATATCTGCTTTTGTAAAACTATTATTAATGTGAGTCAATTGTCTTTTCTGATATGTGCAGGGTATACAATTCAGTACTAAACAATGTCGGATGGAGTGTTGGACTTTTTTGGAAAGGAAGGCTCAAGTATGTCAGCACTAGCACTGGAGGAATAGGGAAGGGAAATCTAATTAAGGCCATGCTAGTTGGGAAAAAAAATGGAATAAACCAAGCACAATAAAGCAACATTTCATTGAATGAAGTATGGTGCAATGAGAAGGATGTGCTAGATCTACTTTCACCACGGAATCACAACAAATGGCCAATAGCTTATGTCCCGATTTTGGTGAATATAATATGTAATATTAAAGACGTTAACCTCAAGGGCTTTAGTCAACCAACACTCCAACAATGGTTTAATTATATAGCATCCGTATCTTCCGTAGAATATCAGAACACATTAGCTGTAATAGACACTACCAAACTATGTAATTGCTGCCTTAAGTAATAGAAATTTTATTCAACATATAAAAAATTAAAAAAATATATTCAACTTTTCAACTCTTAGTGAGTTAAATATAATGTACAGAATAGGCCATTATCTAATTAAATGAGCTTTTACCTGCTATAATATTTCCTTAAATTTATTTCTTCTAATTTCTTTGAAAGTTGTCTCATTTTGAAAATAATGATGACCATTTTTCCAGTGAATGAAATCTGATCCATAAATAAAATATGACTCCAAAACCCATTGGTTTGACAAAGATATTAATTAGTTCAATTAGTTGGGAAGTAGAAAGGTGCAAGCCACCTAATTTGTCATTTTTAAATAGGCCTTTCATTATTTGCCATTTAATTTATTTAAATTAGTTCATGTTTCGAAAGAAAAAAATCATCAAAATTATTAGGTTTAAACATAATCGTAAATGCGTCAGAGAGGCATAATATGCTTTAAAGGGTAGGCGTTGACGCAATGGTTTGTTAACCATAGTTGTAGCTTGAGGATGAGGTCAAGGTATTTAAACAATCTTTAATGGCTCTAGGAAAATTGTCCCCTCGAATTTTGCTTGTGCAAAAATCCTTTGCCATTAGGTTTACCTTTGTCTAACTTAAAGGTGAAAAAGCAAAATAAAATCAAAACAAATATATATTAAAAGCCCTAATTAATAATATTAACAAGTTACTCTTATGGTGAAACAAATACAAAACAATGCACACATGAGATATAACCTATAAAATTGAAGAAATTTTTTGAAAAGAAATCCTAGAAATCATTCCAATTATGATAGGTGAAAGAGGCAAAACAAAAGCTAAATACGTACATAGAGGAAGATAACCTAGTAGATATATAGGCTACATGCATGGAAAATCAGGAATAAAACCATAGAGATGTTAAAGAAGCATGCTTTACCATAATCGAATTAAATTAAAAAAAGAAGAGTAAATAATTATTAAGATTATATATATGGAGTTTGCTTAAATGCTTGGAAACCCTTAATTTGGATAGAACACAACCCTAGTTAATGCATGGAGCCAACAACGACGTGAGAGATGGTGAGAAAAGGCTAGATTACATTAAGTTGCATCTCAGAGTTACCAAACCCTATAACAGGCATTGTATGGATTCAACGATCTTAAACAAAAGCTTCTCATATGTTTGTCTTAAACACTTATGGAGTGTCTTTTAAGCGGAAAACGCAGCAGCATATCTGCTACTCATCAAGCATGAACTTCATTCCCAGGTCAATGAAATATGCTAGTTCCCATGGTGACATGACTTCAAGAGCTGATGATCTCCTGTCATAACAATGAAGTTCCTTAATGCTACTGTTATCACCAAAGTCTACGATCTTAATTACTCTTTAGGAGACAACTGAAGCTAGCAACATTGCAACCGTGTCCATAGTTTTAGCTGCTGCTGCTGTAACAGTCCTGATAAGGTTTTTTTTTTTTTTTTTTTTTGATGAGAAAATAAGGAGCATTAGTTAGAAGATGCGCATATAGTTACAGTAGAAAGCAAAACTTTTTCCTATCAATAGTGTCTGAAGTACCATATGAGATGAGATCCAATAAGCATTGTTTGAGAAAGTGGGACTGAACACAGCTTGAGATTCCTAGTAACTCTAATAACTTTTGTCAAAAGAGGTATCAACTTCAGAGGCCATATGTAGTTATCATTTCCTTTAAGCATGTCAATTACTTGTCATGACACTAGCTCTGCTAGATTTGTACTCCTAATTCCTTTTCTTTGTCCATGCCTTGGATGATGCCAAACGCCATCGCCTCCTCCATTGTTCCGGAATCAACTTGTCCTGTGTTTACAATTCGGATGTTTTCATCCCAAAAAAGACCCACCACTCCAATCTATCATGTTCAGAATTTCACTAGATATCCCTACACACAATAAAGTGGGTAAGCATAAATAATTCATACAGTGACATATGCTGCATTGTGAACTTTATATATGATTGTCATCTGGATTTCTATAGGGTATAGTTTTAATTCAGTTATCCATTTGTTCACATTGTTCATCACTCTAATAGGGTGTTGTTCCTTATTGTTACATGCCTTAGAGTTTAGTTAAACCCATATAAAGTAACAGGTTATTATGAACACAGAGAAAAACCATTTCTTGGATTGTGTATCCAAGTTTGAGCTTAAAAGGAAAGAGTTACATAATTGAAGGAATGAGGTATTGGACATGAGCTTTGTCTGTACGTAGTCCTAAGGGTCTTGCTGCCCAAACTCTCTTTGTCCATTCACAGGAAAGGAAACTATGATTCATCAGAAGCACCACAAAAGTTGCATGTCGAGTTGATTGCCATCCATTGAAAGAGAACTGTGTTAAGAGGAAGTGCTACATTCACGAGATGCCAAAAAAAGGGTTTTAAACTTAGGATGAAGTGGTAATTTCCAGAAAAAAAATTCACCATCTTAAATAAGTACTTTGTGTGACATGATTCTTTAATTTCACCAAGGCATGTCTTGCTTTTTTAAGCAAGGAACTCACCATTTGTAGAGATTAAAGATTGCCACTCATCCTGAGCTTTGAATAAATGGATGGTAGCCATGAGAGGATTAAACATGGCATGCTAATAATCAGGATTAAAACCAGTTAGAAGTAAGAAGATACTCCATACTTTGTTGTCTTTCCGAAGTGATTAATTCCTCCATTGTTGCTTTACTATGCCAAATCTGAAAATTTGGATTACCCATAGTATGATCCTCTATTGTTTTTACCCACAGATCAAACTAGAAAGAAGTGGTTTTGCCATTTCCAACTTTTCGTAAAACCATAGTTTGGAGTGCTGGTAGGATACTACAAATACTATTCTAGATCCATGACCCTTTCTTTTTCTTTACTTTGGGATCATAGCATTAGGAAAGTATTTTGTTTTCAGTAATTGCACCCATACCGACTCCGGGCTGTTAATCATCCTCCATCCTTGCTTGAGCAACATAGCACAGTTTATATCTTCCATTCTTTTGAACCCTAACTGATGCAAACCTCGACAAAGTATACGAGACCTGACGATCAATAAAGGACCCTAAGACCATTCTTCAAACTATTTGGATGTTAGACCTTGACCAGTTGCTTATAATTAAGCAAGAACCCCAATATGTGGAGACGCCACAAGTCTTGATTGATAAGTTTTGATTTGAATGCCACGGAAATCCGACAAATTCAATAAGTTTGGTGAACAACGTACCAAAGAGAATATAAATTCTCAAATTTGTATTAAAATTGTTGTGTCATTTTGAGAATTCGAAGTACATTATATAGGCTGATAGCTAAGAAGAAATGAAAGAAAACATCCCAAGAAAAGAAAAAACATGATCTACAAGAGAAAGGAAAATAGAAATTACATAAAGGAAAATATTAAATAAAGGAAGAGACAAACAACAACTAATTGCCATATTTTGGGAAGTCAACCATAGCCAATATATCCTTCCATTATCTATGCTATCATTGACCAACAAGAAAAAGGTAAATTTCCCATCATGCTCTCCAATTTATGTTATTGCCTAAAAAAATATTGATATGAGTATATAAACAAGTTATTGCTCTCTCTCTGATGGAGGAAAGTGGTTGCTGCCTTTTCCATGCCAACTATTGCAACAATCAATTTTGGATATTTTTCCAAATTACTCCAAGATTTGAATTATAGAATTTCATCTTTGATAAACTTGGTCAACCCCTTCAATGAGCGTCCATGATTGGTTTGAGCCTAAGTAGCTTGAATCACTCCATTAAGTGTTTTTTTTTTTTAATTTCTTAACCTGACCTCTTGTAACTAGTCCAACTGGAACTTGAATTGGGTCCTTTAACACTGTGCCATGATTTTCATCACTAACCATCTATGTTCCTTTTGTTTGCAACATCTATCCCATGAGATGAGAGTTAACTGCTTTGAGTGTATGGCTTTTCCTTGCCAGAATCTTTGGCATTGGGAGTCCAGTTTTTTACAAAAGGTTTTTGGGAATAAGAAGCATTCCATATGGTAAAGGGATTGTGGTTGGAATACGTATAGATTTTATCAACATTGTCCTCCCTACACAAGATAAAGTTGCAGCTTTCTATGTAGACAATTTGTTGTTCATCTTGGTGAGAAGGAACTGTAAATTGTTGGATTTGTTCCCCCGTGAAATAGGCCTCTACCTAAGTAGACTATTCATCTTTCTTCTTTCGTCATCCTGATAAGGTTCTTAATGAATAACTACTCCCCTTTTGTATAGGCTATAGTCTTTTTTTTTTTTTTTTTTTAAAATGTACAAGCTATACCCTAAACCAAACAATTTTTTTGGTTTTTCAAGTGGTATGGGATATAAATAACTCTTATTTTGACTTACAAAATTTTGATACTTCATATTTATGACATACATTTAAGTTAGATTATATAATGTTCTTATCATATAAGACTAAATTAACAAATGTATGTTTAAAGAGAAGTCACTTAAAAAAAGACAGCAAAAATAAATGTTTCAATTGAAAATCTCAATATATAGAGAGGCTTGGGTCTATTTTTTGAATTGTTCTATTCTATGTTTAGAATTCACCATACCAAGAGGAAATTAAGAACATAATAACTATTCAATTAGGCATTATAAAAAATTTAGGTCTAGAGCTAGAAATTCATGATTGCTAGCTTCTATTCTTTTGTCTTTTAACGATGAACTATTTTTTCAACCAGTTCATTTTATTGACTTTATAAAGTCAAATCTTAACCTATAAACAAATTATTATTACTTTCCACCAAATTTATAATTAGGTTGATACCTTACCTAAAAGTACAATTGAATTATTTAATTAAAAAAGTCAATGAGTTTTATTGGTGCAATCTTGAATTCCTATTAAAAAAAATAACATAATCTAAACTATATTAAAAGTCAACCCTCAATTTAATGTTATTTATAATGTTTCATCATTTTCATTAAAATCACTTTCCTAAATTATAATTTAACTAACTAAATAAATAAATATTCTTGAGTGTCTCAGTTTGTATGACATCTTCATCCCATCAAACTAAATTAAATCTCTCATAATATGTGCTTTCTTACATATGTTAGATACATACATTTTACAATAATATTAACACATCTTTTTCTACATTCCAACAACTATTTTTGTTGATAATAACAAGATTGAATATTTATAATAATAAAAAAAATTTATCAAATTTTAGTTGATTTTCTACTAATTAGATAAATTTTTACAGTTCTTATAAGATTTAGAAAATGGAGATGAGAGCCCCTTTAAATGGTTTAAATATGTTTCTAGTGTTTAGAATATATTATAAGCTTTTACCAAAAAAAAAAAGAATATATTATAAGCTAAGGTAAGACTGGTAATATTTTTATATAATTTTTTTCTATGGTAGGGACTACCCGGGAAAGAGATAATTTCCTGTTCAAGATTAAAATAAAATATACAGAAACAAGATATAAGAAAATTAAACTAGCTTAGATTATGTATCTGTTTATGATCTTGTTTGGCTTTGCAAATAGAATGAAAGTACGTAATTATTACAGGCTTAATCCAACTCAAACACACTATATCTAAAGCACCAAACCCTTTATTGGGTTGTGCTTTGAATCATTAACATTTTGTATGCATTCAACTTCCTGCTATCGGTGATTAATTTAATGTTAACATGATCATCATTTATCCAAATTAATACTTTTTTCAAATCGGATGGTGTTCAATGTGACACGTCTAACTTCTGTCATTATAGCATATAACAAACCGTAGCTAAAGGAGAAACCTAGAAAGACCCACCTTATGACCAGTTCTCTTCACATCTTCTTGAACTTGTTTTCTGTAATCTCCAAATGTAAACTTTCTGTACTTAGAAGGTTCTCTGCAACTCCCTACTAGATAATTATAAGATGGGCATAGAAAGTAAGCTATTGAGTATCTTTCTGCTTTCCCATTAGTCATCACCTTGTGCTCCACACTCTTGTATTCATTGTTGCTCCAAGCCTGCTACCAGGAAATACCCATCAAACCTAGTGATCAGATGTATGAATGGTTCCCAAGTCCCAATTCACAGTGCAAATTATATTAACATATGAATTATCAAACTGTACCTGAAAGAGATCTCCAATATTGACTATAAGAGCATCTTGATTGGGTTTCACAGCAACCCATTTGGAATCCTTTAAAAGTTGCAAACCACCCACTTGATCTTGATGAAGTATAGTGAGGAAATCACTGTCTGTATGAGGCACTAAACCAAAGATTTCTGGTGAGATTGGACACTTAGGGTAGTGATTCATGCGAAGAAAGCAGGTAGTTTCATTGCAAATGTTTTCTAGAAACTCCTTTGATTGACCCAAATTCTCAGCTAGTACTCCTGCTAGCAACTGAGCAAGTTTTGACATAGCAGTTGAGAACTTCTGCAGCACTTCCCTGAAGAAGTCAGATTTGAAATTAGTGAGAATTGAAGGTGTAGAACATGATAGAAGAATCTTAGATCTTTGAACTGACCTGAGTGTTACCCTTGGATTGTTATGATTAGAAAACTTGGATATAGATGGAAATTAATGACATTCTCGCCGATATAGGATGAACCAGAGTTACCTTAGAGTGGTGAATTCTCCATAACAAGCCTCATCAGAAATCTTATTGAGAGGGATATGCAAGGCTTCGGACCAAGAGAACTGCTTTGGAGAAGTTGCAGTAGGATTACCCCATCGATATGAATCATTAAGAAGGTGACAACTAGCTTTCTTCTCAAAGTGAGTTTGAAACACCTTCTCCTGCTCTATTCTCATCTCCCTAAGAAGCGCAGGACTGATACCATGGTTTACAACCTGGAAGAATCCCCATTCTGAAGATGCCCTACCAATTGCTGTCACACAAGCCTTTCTCTCATCGTTATTGTGACTCCTTAGACTACTTAGATCGATCAAGGGAAGTTCACATTCCCCTATCATTTCACAATAACGATCATTGCACCCATTCACCATGGTTTCTCTGGTTCTACATAGTAATGTTTCATACTGATCTAGGAGAGGTGGATCAGATGAAGTTTTCATAGCCATAGAAGATCTCAAATCTGATGTTTGACACCTTTGATGAAGTTCAATCATGGAGATGGACCTTATGTCATCTGGGTTCCTCAGAGAATTGCCTTCTTGGGTCCTGGCTAGAGGAGAATATGCAAACCATGTGAAAACAAGATCATACAAGGAAAGACAAGGCACGAAAATCGTAATATATAGAAAAGGAAGGAATTTTCATGCAACAAATCCCCTTAAGGCCATTGGTCTTACTTCTTAGATTGCTGATTTCTCAACTGGGTTCTAATTCTTTCACATCTTTCCCCTTTGGTCTTGATAAGTTCTAAATTTTTACAAAGTTATGAATTATTTCCAAACATAATTAGGTAAAGGTTAATATATTTAATTCTTTTAATGGGCTAAATGACTTTACAAGTTCAAAAGCTTTACTGAAGGATTGTGCTTTATAAGATAATAGCAAATATATAGATGTTGCAACCATGTCTAAGAGATTCGTTGTTACCCACTAAAGAAAATTTATTTCATTCATATATCATCATTGAAATGATGACAAATTTTAAACAAAATACACAAAAGAGGTTCTATCTGTACCAGGTTCAATAGGAAATTAAATAACTTTCCCAAAAGTAGGGAGAAGTCTTCCCTAACTGTAATTTGTTATCCTATAATTACATGTTTTAAAGACCCTCAACTCTTTTGCTTAATAATCTTCCTTCATGAAATAGAAACTTATGCCTTGCATTTTCTTTCAGATGTACTTAATTCATCGCTATATGTGTAGTACATGATTTTCTCTTGTCCAAAATATATAACCTGTAAGTTAGGACGAGTCATTGATTTTAATTTTAGGAATGGATCGAAACTATGATTAATTTTTAGCTAAAAAGAAATAAGAAAAAAAAACTAATATTGAAGACAACAAACAAAAGTTAGTGTACACCAATAAGGATATGATTTACAAAAAATTTACGGTTCAATTCGAAAAGAAAAAAAAATTTACCCAAGAATTTCAGTATACATTTGATTAGTCACAACTTTCAGTTGATTTTTATAGACCTTGGGGATCTTTTCTTCTTTCATCACCTCATCTTCTATTTGGAAGAACCATTGGACTTGACATCTGAGTTCAAAGCATAAAGATCAAAGGGTCTACTGATATTTGAACGCCCAAAAAAAGGTAATGGACCACACTTTCATCTTTCAACATTTTCAAAAGAGAGTTGCAAATAAAATTACATAAGTTCCCTTGAGTATTGCTTAAAACGAGGTTCAGAGTTGGCTAAAACATAGTTCAATAATATTTCTTTTTTCAAGCTTCACTCGATGTTGATGTGTAGGAAAATTATGTTAATTTGTATCTTTAAAAATAAATTTTTTTTTACTGTTATACAACATGTATAGTTCTATAAAATACTAAGGCTCTTTGTGGTATCAATTATTATTCTCAATTATGAGAATTTATTATTATTTTAAATTATTTAGCATCTATTATCAGTTTTTTTTTATTTAAAATAATAGAAAAGTCTCCAAAATTCATAATAGACTTTTTATCTATTATGGATTATGGTGAGGATTTCATTCTCTTCATTTATGCAAATGTTTGCTTATGAGGGTAAAATAGTCAATACACATTCTTTTATAAAATACCATATATTTTTTTTTCTCTTTTCTCTTTACTCACTTGCTCACTATCATTTTCTAACAATTTTTTATTTTGACATACTAAACTTATTTTTCATTCCATAATTTATTTTTGATAAAATTCACCTAACTATTTTTCATTCTTGATCAGTAATGAATTCTTATACTTATATATTTTATATAAGTATAATAGAGAATGAGAATTGATACAAAAAAGAGCCTAAAAAAAAATATTAGCGAAAAAATTGCAATATGTTGATGAACAATAGACTTAAACTATCGATATCGCATCAACTAATATGGTGTACACTAGACTAATACAATTACATTGGTATTGTTCTAATTTACTTCAGCTTATTAAGACCTCTTTGTTGAGGTTTGACAACTGTGTTGTCTTGCATATTTTTAGAATAGAAACTACTGAGGCTGATTTCTTGGCTAGGGGGGGCCACTGTTTAGGCATTTCTAAAGTTTGGTGGATGCAACCACCTAGAGGTCTTGATCCTTTGTACTATGTCCATGCACGGAGGATTTCCCACACTTGTCTCTTTGAATGCATTTCTTTTTTTGTATTTGGCCAAAAAAATAAATAAATTACATTTTCACTGATATCACCAACGTTCATATGACCTCAGAAATTGATAATATAATTAGTATTTTTTTTTTTATTAAATCTATAATTAGTCTTGTGATGAACTTTTCTTTTGGGAATATTTTTTTTTTGACCTTTGAATTCAAACATATGATTGCTTTTTCTTAATCGTTTACAATCATGTAAACGATAGTTTAGCTAAAAAAAATGATACATGATAGAAAGTGAACTTCCTTAAACCCACTTAGTGTCTCAATCGAGATATACTTGGGTGTTGAGCATGCATCGTGCTGTGTATAGTGGAGATCAAAACGAGAGTCGAGATTGCGATCTCGATGTTCATTTTGCATACATGTTCAAAGCAACTTTTATGAAAAGAGCGGTCAAGATCAAAATTTAGACCCTAGTTTCGATCTCCACCATACGCAATATGTACTGCACATTTAATGTGCAGCCCGAAACAATTTCAGTATCAATCAGAATAACTATGTATGACATAAAACCTGAGGTCTCTATCTTGCAATTTTGGCATTTTGCTTCGGTCCTGTGCATTAAATATGCAGGATTTTCCAGCCAGAAGATCGTGGTTGTCGGATCGAGATCTCAATCTCAACGCTTGTTTTTCAACGATCGAGATTGAAAATTCCTACCGAAATCTCGGCTGAACATATGCACAAATGTGCAGGAATGAAGCTCGATTGGCGATTTAGACTATCCTTTTTTGTGTTTGTGTGGTCTCTACGTAAATCATCACGAAATTGCTATCAACTCATTGTTCTTAAACCACACAGTGACAATGGTCTCAGCCCCTTCATCAGGCGTGGCCCTGTCAAATCTATCACCATTGTTGTAAGGGCAGCGGTGAGAAAAGGTTTTCAGTTTTCCTTCCTAAGGGGAGTTGTGCGTGCAGGCCTGCTGAGTCGTGTGTAAGCGGCTGGCCCCTCTGGGTTAGGTGAGCGCCAGATTAACTGAATTAAATCATGAAACACAATGATTCTCCTTGACTCTAAATGATACCTTGGGGGACTCTGTTACTGATATTCAAATACGATCACAGAAAATAAAGATCAAAATGGGAGTAAGCGGCAGATTGGCGGCAGACTGGATAGGAGCTGCTTTAGTTGTTTGGGTTTGAATGGGTTTTGTCATTAGTCACAGAGATGTGGATTGGTGTTGGTTCAATCCATTGAAAGCTACTGCACTGTCCCATCTCTCCACCATCATATCATCAAGTGGCCTGTCTGTTTTCAACCTGGGAGAGACCCTCTTCAGGCATATGTGGTTAGCTTTGCATCAAGTTAATTTCACAATTGGTTGGTTGATAAAGAGTGCTCAATGATGATTCGTATGAAATGTCCTCTTCACTTGCAAAGGTTGTCTCTGTAACATCTTCACCACTTTGGTCTTTTCTATTTCTTCACTTTGTTCTATGACACAGACATTCTTTAGTGATTTATTCTATTTCTGGAATTTATACGGTCCCCTACACCTCAGGGCTGTGGACATTTCAGGTGCGTAGATGAAAATTGGTGTTTTCTGGGGTCGAAGAGGGAGGGGGAAGTGAGTTGGTACTCTGGAGTTTAGGGGTTGTGCTTCAGTGTTGCGCATTTAATGCGCAGCACGGTGAAGCGCACGGTCGAGATCTCGATCTCGACCGTCTGACCGTCCGTCTCGGTCTTGAGACAGACGGTCAAGATCAAAATCACGGTCGAGATTTCGATCTCGACCGTGCGCTGCACATGCTGCGCATTTAATGCGCAACATGCAAGTCACACACGGAGTTTAGTTCAAGGACTTGGGGATTGGATCTATGTTGGCCAATCCACACTTGACTCTGCCAATATAACCTACGTTTGCCGATTTCACAGAGGGAAAGGCGAGTCCAGTCCTTGTCAATCCCAATTAGTTTGCCGAGATGATCCTGATCACTGCTAAATTCATGGTATAAGAAGGGATTTAGAACTTGATATTTCACACCATTAATCCTAATCCAATCCTAACCTGATCAGGCCAATTCCAGTTGGTAATGCTATTAATTGTGAAATTCAAGTCCAACCAGAATCATGTTACCTACCAAAAAATAAGAAATCTTTTTTTTTTTTTTGACCAAACACAGACAAAGAAATTCATTCAGAAAAACAAGTGTCGGAGAAATCCACCCAGCAGGAATAGAGTACAAAGATCAAGACCTCGTGGTGGCTGCATCCACTAAACTTTAGAAATACCCAAATAACGAGCACCTCTAACTAACATATTGGCGGAAACATTGTCTGCTCTTGAAATATGAACTCCTACACAAGTGTCAAACCCCAACAAAAATAAGAAATCAAAGACATGACCTTTTAAGAGGGTGTATGTTCCATGAGAAGCCCAATAAGAAAAGACTGATATACACCATGAATTGAATGAGACACCAATCTTGTAGTAGGATCCAAAGGTCCTCTGCCCACATGCTTTGCCTCAAATGTTGGTGGTAGTCCAAAACAATGCTTAAAATTTTGGTTTTAATAACGCTTGATTCAGATCAAGTATCCTATTAACCCTAAATATCTGAAATCAGTCACTTACGTCTTCACCCCTAATTGCCACCCGACATCAAGCTTCTGTTATCTAATGTGACCACAGGTTCAAGATCTATACATAATGCAATATGCTCTCCAACTATGCCATCAGTCTTCTCATGAAGTAAAACCCAGCAGTTCCCCAGATATATTTATACAAAAGGATGTAATGCAGCTGTGGCCTCAGGTTTCCCCCAGCTCTTAAGGTCTGTCCATCTCTCATTCAGTCCTCAATGGATCATCTGCTAGTTTTGATACACTGTCAACTGCTGGGAGATTTTTGGTTGCGTGAGTTTTCCTTACATCCAAGGCAATGGGTTTGTCTTAACAAGTGTATAAGTGTTGGGTAAATCAGGATATCCCCATTTCATCAATGCACAATAATTGTCTATAAATAAGCCAAATCTGCGAAAACATCTTGAAGCAGATTTCAAGGTGTCCATCCCTAAGATCATATTTTTAATTCAGAACCCAATTTCAGGGATGATATACAGTTCACGATAAACTTTATAAGGAATCAAAACATGACCTTGGCCTTCTAGAAGTTACCAGAATCAGTTCCATCCGCTCGATTGCCAATCACAACCAACATAGGACCGCCTTCTGCCGCGGGCTTCAAGAAATTGAATATTCTGTGGAGTAAAAACCAACAAAACATTATAAGCAAGTGAAGAGTAATAAGATAGGCTATTACAAAACTAGAGACTAAAACATGTTAGGATGCACAGCAAAAATGATCAGAATTGCATTTGCAGGTACGGTCAGAGAAATTTAAGGAATTTGGCAACAGAAATGATAGTAGGTAATGACAAAGGGGGTTCGAAATGTATCGCTGTAAATGAATAGGATAGGATTGGGTGATAACCATACCCTAGGCAGAAAAAAAAACCTTAAGCTTTTCACTCAAAAAAAGAAAACCTAAACCTAACCAGAAGGTCAGGTAAGCGCTTTACCTCAATCTGGAGTGTATGAATACTGAAATCCCACAATTGGAAGTTAAAGTAAGGCGAGCCGGTAAACATACTTTCAAACTATTTATATGTATTAAATACTCCATTACTCATAACCTAATAACCGAAATATAGTTGACATGTGAAGAATGGATTCTATTTAACTCATAATGAATCAAAAAAGTATAACACCCTATGTAAAAGACTGCAGCACTCAAACAACCCCCCCATCCCCCCAAAAAAAAATCACAAAGAAAGGGGGGAAAAAAATAAAACTCTCACCCTATTACCAAAAAAAATCTGGTTATATAATGGGAATAGATGTGTCAAATAGCAATAGAATACTTACTCTAGACCATGCAAACTTGAAAGCACTTCTTGATCCATTTTATCTTTAATCTCCCTAGACAAGCCATAATCAGATTGATCACCAACAAAAGTTGGAATAAGCACTCGTGCAAGTAGAGTCAAGTCCATAGTTCAAAAGGTTAGCTTTTGTATTGCACATCCAAGGTCATTGCACAGTGCACACCTCAATGACAATCTCTGCATAAGTTGCTTAAGACCAATATAAGAGAGAATTCTACTTGACCAAACCCAACATATGCATGTCACTGAGTAGTTGAAAAGCTTCCTCTTCAAACCCTTTCTTCTTCAATCCATTTAACAAGCGATAGTATGATGAACGACGGCTTACAAGCCCCTCTTCAATCATTTTCTGGTAGAGATTAAATGCCTTTTTTGGTTCTCGAATCTTACAGTACTTCTTAATGAGTATTTGATAGGGCACATGGTCAATTGTTATACCAGAACTTCGAACCCAGTTGAAAAGAAATTCTGCATCAGTCATTTTATCCTCACAACACAGGCCACGTATCATCTCTGTGTAGGTAATGACATCCGGCATGCATCCTCTCCTCAGCATTTCATTGTGCAATTTGGATGCAAGTCGAACATCACCAAAATTACAAGCAGCACCAATTAACAAGTTGTAGGTGACTACATCAGGCAAAAGCCCTTTTGAAAGCATCTCGTCCTTCAGTGATTGTGCAGTAACAATGTTTCCACCTTTTTCTTGCGCATGAATCATTGCATTATAAGTGAAGGTATTTGGCACAACACCTGAGGCAACCATCTGATCTTTAATCATGAAGACATTTATAAGATCTCCAACTCTTGCAAACCCATTAAGCACCACATTCCAGATAACAGAGTCCGGTATCAGTGAGTCCTTTAGCATACCAAGAAGAAACTCATAAGCTTTAATAACATCTCCATGAAAACAATGGCCCTGAACAATCATTTTGCAAGAGAGTTGATCTGGTGCAACACCCACTCTTGACATTGCTCTGTAAATATCACAAGCCTCATCAATTTTCCCTTGTTTACACAGTCCACTTATAAGAGTATTGTAGGTGAATACATCGGGAAGAAAACCCCTTTTTTGCATTTCACAAAAGTACTTCTTCGCAAGCTTAATATCCTGACTCAAACAAAAACCATGGATTATGACATTATAAACTACAACATCCATTCTAGTACCCTTCCGGGATAACCTATCCCAGAGTTGAAGAGCCTGAACCATATCACCCTGCCTACAATAATCATCAATAAAGATGGTGAAGGTGATTAAATCTGAGCATCTATCATCATCAGGCAATAAGTCTTCAAGAAGTGTTTTAGCTTTGTCTAAAAGACCCTTTTTGCACAAAGCATTTACAAGAATGTTGCAGGTAACCCTGTTGGGCTTAATGCCATTGTTACCCACTGAAGATAGCAGACGAAGTGCATTGTCTATCTTACCAACCTGACAGTATCCATGAATCAAAGTATTGTAGGTGATGCAATTGGGAGAAGGGCCAAATTTAACCATTTCTTTAGTAAGGCAATTTGCCATCTCCAAGTGACCCATTCTACAAAGTCCATTTACAAGGTAATTGTGTGTACATACATCAGGTAGTGCATATTTCTGAATCAGTTTATTTCGAAGGTAGACAGCAGCTCCCACCTTGCTCTCTAGGCATAAATCCCTAACTATAGCATCATATATGCTGAAATCTGCTTCTATATGATACTCTTCCAGGTGAGTCTCTTCCTTTGAAATGCTTTCCCTGCAAAATTTTTCAACATACATATCAGAAACAAATAATAAATTAAAGCCTCACTTATGCCATGACTGTCACGGTGTTTGGGCGAGCAAGGTTATGAGGGGGTAGAATATCAAAACGACACCAAATAAGGCACTTAGGCATCATCTTGTGAAAGACATGAGCCTTCAAAATTCAAAATCCATGGTAACATTTAAATATGACGAATGGATTCATGCATGGCAATAGAAGTTCCATTGCTGATTTGTAAAATAGGGGGATAACCTGGGTATATCCCCATTGGCATTGTGAGTAACTTTTTGCTTTGGAATAACAAACAACTGCAGGGAAGTAGTAGAGAAGCAACGGGAATCTTAGAGATTTACAAGGTTTCAAGAAGAGCATCCACTCCAACTTAAATTCAAATTCAACTCTACATTAACAAGGTGAAGACAGCTGCAACTGCAAGGTACTTATTAACCGAACCAAGCTTTTAAAACTTAAAACTGCTAAAAATGAATAACCCAATTGCTTTTTTTAAAATAAAAGATCAGAGAAAAACACAACAAGCACAAGAACTTTGGACCACAAACTATAGATTGAATACACATCAGCTAGATTCAAGGCCTTTATAAGGCTCAAAGATTGAGGGCCATTAGTTGGGCCTTATCTTTTTAGTAATAGTATCTTTCTTGTGAAAAATCAGACAAAAAGAATTTAATTGATGAAGCCAAAATTAAAAATCAATACGTAAGTACTGACTCAGGTTAAGGTTTACTAAATCCCAACCTAATCATTTTCAGACGATCTAACATGTCCTTCAGCATTGAATCCAACACATTGAAGACAGCTTGGGTGCCTCTTCCATTGCCATGATCATTCTCATGTGAAACCCAGTATTGACTTTGAATTTGGTGTGGATTGTCAACAGTTGCCATCAGATCTTCAAATGTGGCCGGTGCTAGCTCATCATGCCTAGAAGACCAAATACAATATTCAGAAAAAAGACAGAAACTAAATCAGATAGAAGCACAAAGAAAAATATATGAAAGCATTCATCTCTCTCTCCCTCTCATTCATCAACCACCATTAGTAGGCAATAATTCATAATATTAGCAAGATTTTGATAATATACAAGACCATCATGGATTAGGAACTTATCAAATTTAAACAATATATTAAAAGAGAAATTAAAAGAATTATGAAATTACATTGTCTTCGTCGTTCGTTGCTTCATCTTCTTCGTTTGTTGCTTCTTAACAATAAGATGAACCCATGCTTGAACTCCAACAGTGGGGGCCATGTCTTCTCCTTTATCCCAGTTCAAGTATGCTAACAGGTTATTTAAGAAACTTTTCAACACTGTATCTCCAACATCTCTGTCAGTAACCTGACCTTCTTTAAAGTTCTACAACATAGTGAAGATTCAGTGAGGACTCTCTCCATAACATTTCATATTTCTCTTAAGCCATACACAGACAGGATGCAGAACATCAAACAATTTAAAACAGCATCCTAAGGAACTTCAGCTAAAAATTGTAGATTGCATGAAAAGGATTGAAAAACAAATTTTTTTCCCTTAGGTTTTATTTTATTTTTGGGGGGGGGTGTTCAGGGAAAAAGGGAATCAACACTGCAATCCATATTTGAATTAAATACGATTCTCTGAAGAATGATGCTTAATTAATCAAAAACCCCTCAAAATCACTTTAGAAAAGGGATACCAATTGTATTCAGTTTCTCTACAGAACTACACAAAATGATAGAACACACATGCTTGAAGAGTTCCGCATAAATCTATTTTACCTTTCCCTGCTGCCCTATTTCACTAGCCAGTCTGGTATAGAACAATAGAACAACCCCAATTCTTATATAGCCCGAATTAGCATAATTTTAGAATCACTACATGTCACGGCATTCCCAGGTGCTTTACCAGGATGACCAGGAAAGGCAAATCCTCAGAACCATGGTCCTAAAAGCTTATTGTTCATCAAGACAACTTAGATAACAATTTACCAAACCATAGACAAGATTTATATGAGTCTAAAAATTATACAAGCACTCCATTCGTAAGTGTAAAAACACTATAGTATTCTTTGACAAAAATAACCCCAATGAGAAACAAATCTTGTTCATTATAAAGTACAGTAAATTTTCTAGGACAAATGTGGGGAAATTTTTAGCAAATTGTAAGTAGTTGGACTCCTAAGACCAAAGTATAATAAAAAAAATTTTAATATCTGAACCTGAAGACATGTTTTAAGTTTAGGTACTAAAATCCAATTAAGAAAAAAGATTACAGATGGCATATCCCAACGGTGGAATGTTGAACTAGATAGCCTTCAGACACATATTAAGAAAAAAAAAATCCAAAACCTATTAACTAATAAATAGTAAACAACACAAAATTAGTTTAAGTCAAGTAGAAAGAACAATTTGTCTCAAGATGCAAATAAAATAGAAAGAACAATTTAAATCAAGTAGATGAGGAGAATGTCAGGAAATTATCCACCCAAAACAGAAAAGGCTAAATGAGGTGATAAAGATTTGCTAGAATGGATTTCTTTCCATGCTGACTCAGAAATATGAAAAGATTCAACAATGAATCTTAGCCTGGAAACAAGTAAACATCTCCGTTCTCTTGGGTCGCCAAAGATTCAGACAACCAAAACAAATTTAGAGAAGGATGTACAAGAATGCAAAAGTAAAGTTAAAACCCCCCCCATAGTTATCTACTTGTAAATGTAGAGAAACCCATGAAATGAAAACAGACTATAATCACATCCAACCCCCATTAAGAATGCCAAAATTCAATTTTCAATCCAAACTCAACATTAACAAACAAAGGAAAATCGCAATAATAGAAGACGAAAAAATAAGATGCAACATCCAACAACAATCCATCATTTGAAATCAGATATTAATACACTCATCGACAGATCCAATGTTCCACGAAATGGACAGAAGGAGAAAAGTGTATGGTTCATGGCTTTTATCACCATTTAAAAGAATACCCAGAACAAATCTAAACTACCCGAAATTAGTCAGAAAAATTAATCAATCAAATAACCCCGCAATTACAAGAGATTTGAAATGTAAAAATAAAGAAAAATAGTTTGGTACAATATTCGAACAAAATCAATTAAGAGAGACAAAGAGACCTGACCTCCCATTTGAGAGACAAAGAATAATCAAACTTGCGTAGAGTGTGACGAAACCACATCGGAAGAGAAAACAGTGCAATCTCAGCTACACCCATTGTTGCAAGGTTCATTCTTTCAGTTTGTTGTCTCGTCGGTTTGATTTTTCTTTTCCCGGTTTAAGTCTCGTGAGTTCGATCAAAGCTTGTGATCATGGGTTTTTCCCAAGAGAAGAGACGATTAAGGCTCAGATAAGATAGCACAGCATCAGCAAGATAAAAAAATTAACAAACTGCCGTGGCCGGGGATCGAACACTAATCTCCGGCGTGACTCAAGTCACTCACCACTCACTGAATTAGAATATTAGCTAGAAAGACATATACAGAGATTTGCCTTAAAAATGGGGATGGAAATAAGGAATTGAACTGAGGGTATTTTCGGAAATGTACAACCTGATATATAGGTTCGTTACTCGTATCCCCTTCATTTGAGCGAGGTTTTGCGAGTTTCGCTTGCGGCGAAAAAACCTCTGTCGGCAATCCTTCTTTATACACAAACCCCTTGCAAAGGTACTTTCTGATTAACCCTTCTCTTGTTTGTATTTCTCATTTTTCATTTTTCATTTCTCTTGTTCTGTGTTTCGATTATGGTCTCCATATCCTCCTCTCCATCCCCTGTAGGCTTTTTTCAATTTTCCTATTCTGCTCTTATCTCTTCTCTTATGGAGTTTTATCCTGTAAGCTTAGGCTATGGTTAGGGTTTATGCTTTTAGGTTTGAATGGTTCTTGTACTATGCTTTTGTCTGAGTGAGCTTCTGGGTCTGGAGATTAAAGGTTATGATGGTTCAAGGAGTATCGATTGGACTGCAAATGTGGGGTTTTTTTTATTATTATTTTTTATTGCTGAGCTTAATGGATTTCCTGTTTATGTTCTTGCACTTGCTTTTGTTTTAGTTCTCTATTTTGTTGTTGGTGCACTTACAGCTCATGGTAGTTGATGACTTCCTAATAATGTGACATTTGGATCTGATTCTTTGTTTATAGGTCTTAGAGACTGCTACTAATTTGTTTTTTTTTTTTTAACCATCTGACCTTATTGGAAATAAAATGGTTTTTCGTGGCTTTTAATGGGAAGGCTTGTGTTAGACATTGATTTGCTTAGGCTTCTGCTTGCTTAGGACTGTGGAAGTTAACTGGTGCTATTTTTTGGCCTTTGGTTCTGTGGTGCTGAACGTTTAAGAAGTTTTAGTGTATACGTTATATTGAAATGGAAGGATAAAAAGGCCTGGCCACTCCAGTTGGTACCACCTAGGTTTGTTGTTTATGGGATTCTGCTTGTGGTTATCATCACACCTTAGATGTTTTCTCACCTGATTCTAGACGCGTACACTGCTGTGGCACCGAATGCTAACCAAACATTTTTGTGCTTTACAACTATGCCTCTTTTTTTTTTTTTTGTGTGTGTGTGTGTGTGTTTTTTGTCCATCCCTTTTTAAGCCCCTGTGTGATGGTGTTAATTTTTCGGTACAAATGACACTTCATGTGAAATTTTCCTCCATGCAGAATTTCTTCTCTTAAAGTTGTTTTTGCATTTCAAGTTTAAACAAATATTTGAAAAATACTAGTATTGAGTCTGGAGGCTTGAAAAAAAAGGTTGCTTGCTTTCTTAATCAAGACTGAAGGTTTTGCTTGGAGGGCATTATTATGCCAGGGAAAGAATGTATTCAACTACTATCATGCATTATCATTGGCATGACTATGAGTTATTAGCTAGAATATATTTTGTATCGATTATATGGTGCTATAAGATTCTTGTGGATTAGCTTTACTATATTAATGGGTTAAAAATATTCATGGCACGAATGTGCTGTGCCCTGGCTGTTGCCTCTGGCTTAAAGGAGGGTCTCTTAGTTTCTTTTCAGTCTTTTCTAATTACATTAGTTACTAATTTCAAATTTAAAAAGTCGGACTAACTGTTATTTGGAAGGTTTTATTTATTAATTTTATGAATTTGTAGTTTACATTGGAGTTGTTTATTTTCCTGATTAGATAGGGACTGTGTTGCTTTATCAAATGAAAGTTGCTGAGCAAAAGAGGACAGAGATGAAGAGGAGAGTAATTAAATGCTGTGTTCAGGGTTTTTGAATTTGAAAGTGCGGTGTTCATGTCTTGGATTTTCTGGTCACCTTTATGCTCCAATAATTGAGATTTAGCAAGTAGCATTTTTTATTTTATCTGTATGTATAGTTGATACAGTGAAAACTGCACTAATAGCACCTAAATTTGTTTTAATTTCTTGAGCATGTTCTTCCTATGTGCAGATGAATGTGGAGAAGCTTATGAAGATGGCCGGTGCAGTACGCACTGGTGGTAAGGGAAGTATGCGCAGGTGGGTGGACTTCTATCCACCATTTCTTTTTTGAATGATTGTAGCAGTTTGATTTTAGTGTTATTTACTATAAGAAATTAAGAAATATTTCAAGTTTTTTGAGAGAAGACAATATGTATAGTTGTTCTGTTGATTTTATACCATCATATGTATGAAATCCAAATTTCGTCCTCTAGGTGTGCGTATGTGGAGACCTTATTTACTATTTAAGATTCTCTATAATAATATTTGGATTGATGTTGGCTGCTATTATTGCTAAATTATTTTCAGAAATATTTCTCTCTATCAGAGTTGCTGTTGTTCTAATTTCAATACGATTCCTGCATGGGTTGGATTGTCAATTTTCCTGATTTGATCTTGTGCCCAAATAATATTCTTATGCAGTCCATTGTGGTGTGCTTCTTCTTCTTCTTCTTTACTTTTTTATTTATTTCCAAAAAAGTTGTATCTTGGGGTTGTTTGTTAAGTACTTGATGCATTGGGCGTGGATAATGATCAGTGGTGAATGGGTCCTGCTATTCTGCATTCTCTTTGTGAAATTTCTTGTTTTGCAAAGCTTTTATTTAATCATTTCTTGTTATAAACACACTGAGGATTATATTATAGATTGACTGCAACTTACTACAGATTGATTATTTTGTTTCCAACTTCTTGATTGCTGCAGAAGCTTGATATTTCCGTTCCTTCACATAATTTGATTCCTAATAATGCTTTTGACAACAGAAAGAAGAAGGCAGTTCACAAGACTACAACAACAGATGACAAAAGACTCCAGAGTACCCTGAAGAGAATAGGGGTAAATGCCATTCCTGCCATTGAGGAAGTCAACATATTTAAGGATGACATTGTCATCCAATTTCTAAATCCCAAAGGTAAATACAAACTAGATGTGACATTTAGTAGCCATTTATACCTGTACTTTTCTTCCTGTATTTGCTAATTGTACTTTTTGTACGTTGCAGTTCAAGCATCAATTGCTGCCAACACTTGGGTAGTAAGTGGCGCTCCACAAACTAAAAGTATGAGCCCGTTCCTATGCTCATTTATCTTTATAGGCATCTATCCTTGTCAGTCTGTTCAACTACCTGCAGGTGGTTGTAACTTAAATTAAACATGATCTGATATGTCTATCAGGCACTCACTTCTCTGGCACTTGGTTTGCCTAGCCATAAATATAATGGATAACCTATATAAGAAAAAAGTGGTGCCTGAAGTAAAGGTAAATTGACAGAAAAAGAAACTAGATGAAGTATTAGATTCCAATTCCAACAGGGGTCTTGAAGAGCTTAGGGATTAGTTGAGTGGTTTGGCTAAAATGGAGTTTTGATGATATGATGGGCACGAGATCCTGCAATTTGGTTTTGGCCTCGTTATATTCTTTCAAAATTTCCCCCACCTCCTTTCTGGGTATTAACTATTTTGTTTCAATTTGGTTATTACTTATTTTAAAATTTTTTTCTTGGTGGCTAACACTTAAATGTCTTCTGCTGCAGAGTTGCAGGATCTTCTCCCTGGAATCATCAATCAATTGGGTATGTCCTATCTTGTCTCCTCCATTTGTGTTGAATTATGTCATCTTGTTTTTTCCGACTACCATTATAGAAAGGAACAAAAAGATTGGTATGCTACGTAGAAACTGTGTATGTGCTAAATTTTTGCTTCAATTACCGGAATGTAGGGGTGCAAGTTTGGCCCTGACTAGGTCCAAGGGTGGGCCTGGGATTACTCTTTGGCCTGCCAAGCCTGTCCCTGATTTTTGCCCTTGACCCTAGCCCTGATTTTAGCATTGATTCTGGCCTTAATTTTGTCCATAATGCTTGATTTCAATGAATTAGGAACAGGGACAAGACTAGGGCTAGGGACAGGGTCAATCAGGGCAGGAATGGGTTTGGGTTGGCCTTGTAGGGCTTAGGGTCAGGGACAATGATCCTTGATCCTGAATTAAGGTCAGGGCAGGAATGAGCTTAGATTAGAATATGCAAAGCCCAAGCCCAGCCCGGCCTGTTGCTGCCCTACCGGAATGGTGGTCGGGGTGTTTATGGTAAGTTGCTGTAGGATTGCTCCATCTGCATTTGGTTCCTCTTGTAGCTTGGCTGGAGCATTACCATATAGCATCTTACTATTACTGATTTTCCCTTTCCCAGGGTTTGGTGTACTTTAGGTTGTTTGATCTTTAACGTTTTTAACGTCTTAGCTTCATTCCGTTTAAGATACATCTTCAAAATTTATGGCAGACTTCACCTATTTACATCTTTGGGATTTATGGTTCTTGATTTAATTTTTCAGGCCCAGATAACATAGACAACTTGAGAAGGCTGGCAGAGCAATACCAGAAGCACGCACCTGGAGGAGCTGGTACAATCCCAGAGGAAGATGATGAAGAAGTCCCAGAACTTGTGGCAGGACAAACATTTGAAGCTGCGGCTGAAGGTCAAACAGCTTAGAGATTCTGAGAAATTTTCTCAAGCTTTTCTTTTTTTCGGGCCTAGCTTCATGAAGTGTTAGGTTGTTTTTTTTTTTCTTGGAAAAAAAGATAAAAAAATACTGTTCTACTTTTCTTCTTGGAACTCCTTGTGGAATACGAGAAATCATTTGTTGTTGTGATGGTAACATATCTAGATAGTCTCCAATCTCCATTCCATTTCGCACATGTACTTGATCCGAATGTGTTCGTTCATACTTGAAGCTAATTTTTCATTTGGAAGCAGAGCTTTTCTTAGTTTTTGTCAAAAAGCCCCATGGTGTGATATTTACTAGTCTTTACACTGGAATTACTTTCTATTAGTGCAAGATTGATATGTTGTCTGTCAACGCGTCCATACTGAACGGCAAGCCATTTGAAGCCCCTCGGGCGATGTATCTTCAATAGAAGGGGCTTTTGTTAGCTATAAGCATAAATTGAAGCACCTTCTAGGAGGCTTCGATGCATTAGGGAGTGTTTCTGCTGTTCTAGTAGTTGAAACCAATTTCTCTTAGTGTAGAGGTCATGGGTTCGACTTTGTTGAGACATATTAATATTCTCATGCATATTAATATTTTCATCCCGACTTAATAAAACCCTATTGTACCAAAAAAAAAAAAAAAAAAAAAATTGCAAAGGCATCGAATAAGTCTTTTGGCCAGCTACGATAAATACGGCAATCTCTGGTAGTGAGTAAGAAAAAACTCTTAGGAAAAAACTCTTTCCCCTTCTTTCTGTGCAATCTACACCCATCAATTGGAGAAATATGATACAAAACAGAGCTTTTTCTTTCTTTCTTGAACAAGATACAAACAGAACTTCAACAATAACAAGAGAACGATTAAGAACAAAATGAAAGCGTTCTCTAATGCTGAATTACACTCTCCTCAGCACCCCTAATGACAAGGAGAAAGTTCTAAAGGATATCTTCCAATGCATGGCGTGGCAGGGGCTACATTTCATCCATCTTTCCTGCTACTTGATCGAACGAGACTGTGTAAGTACATCAACTGCTTAGATTCCACAAACATGTAAGATCATCACCACGAGCTTGGCAACTTTGGACTTCCAAGGCTCAGAGACAACTGAGAAGACAACAGAGGATGCATTGCTCTGGATCTCTTCCAACCAACTTCTCTTGTTTTAAATCGTTGATGTTTCTTACCTACCCACTCTGATGTTCGACCATTCTTTTGATGGCCAGCGTGAAATAGATGAGAATCATTGTACCCATGCTGGACCTGAACCCTCCAAATCAAATCATAGAACAAGACATATTTTATTAGATGAATATAAGATGAGGTGTGGTCTCTCCTAAAATAAATGATTCCCATTTATGGTTTATCTAATAATTATGGCAAAGAGTTTTCTGGCTTTATGTTTCTCCCACATCTACAAAGCCAGCAAAAGAAATGAAGTCTAGACTCTGAAGCTATCATTATAAAGTGCCCATACTGCAGACAATCACAGAAGTAAATTATTAGTTTGTGACCACACTAGCCTTAGATGATAGGCCAAAATCACAGAAGCTATCTTTTTTTTCAGTAAAGATTTTCACTGGATACTGGGGCAAAGCCCAGGAGAAACAGCTAACACCTCATGCAACCATGGGGAGAAAAGTGGCCACTCAGTCCGTGATAAGACGGTGAACACCTTCCTAGCTAGGGAGCATTACAATCCCTAGAAATAAAGGAAAACTTGCAATTTTTCATGAAATTGATACTTGTAACCAGTTCTTCTGGCCTGAAATGTACCGTATTCATCAGGTGTTGATTATGTTCAGTTCTTTCAAGAGAAACTGATATTGATGTGAATATCATTTGGCATGAACCATCAATTTTTGGTTCTTTAAGTGGCAGTGAGTTGACTTGGGTTCTTCTGGCCTTCCCACTTGGACCAGTTGGCCCAAAAGTGACTTAGTTTTCTCTGAAACTAATGGGGAGATCAATCAGAAAACCTGGAAATCATGTCATCAACTAATTAATAATTTTAAATTCAGGCTAGAAGTTGGCCCAACTGGAGCATGCACTTCATTGATTATCATCAAGCAACATTTTTCAGATATTCTGGCTTCTTTTACTATTTCAAGAGATTGGGAAGTAGGAGAAAGACCACGGAAACTTTCAGTAAAGAGATAGCCAGTGTTAATGAACTCACACTGTTGCAAAGAAGAGAAGGATCTTCCTTGGGTTGAGGGAAATAAAGCGGTTGAATCTCTTATTCCGCCCATCACTTGTCTCCATGAGATTAGGACCATTGAGGGTGACTGTGGTTGTGGCTATGGTGCTAGGTTTGTTTGAGATCAATGGATGCTTCAATGGCTCCAACTGCGAATACACTGCAAGAGAGACATACTAGCCAAATTAGCATGAGAGCACAGCAGTGTACACTTCATCACAGGGTTTTAGTGTTTGATCTCCAGTTTCAGGAACCAGTAATAGACTATTGCATGCTGGCCCAACGTTGGTAACCATTATCTGATCACTCCATTAAAGGAAAATCCCTAAACAGAGCAGATAATCCAAATATAACTACTTACATTTTTATAACTTCCATGCTAATTAATTATCATTTAGTAATTAATGGGAATTTGAAAGCCCCAACATTATCAATGAACCAGTCCATACCTTTCAAGAGAATCTTTTTTGATGGTACATCTATTTCTTCCCCGTCAGCATCACACCGTCTTTCCATTCGACAGGAGCCTTTCCGTGAAAGTTTTCTCTATAGAATGAAACAAGAAATACTGGAGTTATGGGTTCTGGGAATGGTGTGGTAACTAAAATGTGACTGCTTGCTATAGGAATTAGTCACTTACGGTCAACTTTGGGCTTCCTGAGCTTTTGTCTGTTGATTGTAATAAGCTCTCAACATCCAACACCACATTAGCTGCTTTATCCACTGCTGTAGCTTGACCCTAAAAGTAAGATAACAGGTTAAAGGAAAAATCCAAAAAGAATGGGAGAAAACAATTTCAATTTCTTTATTTATTAAAAGAGTGGTTCTAGTATAAATTTTCTTTTATTGTTTCAATCAAAATTTTCTGCCTGAGGGGAAGGAAACTGTAAGAAACCAAGTTGATACATGAGTTTATCAAACCCAAAAATGTTTATTATTCATTTAATATTTTATAATAGAAATCCAAGAGGACTCAAGATAAATACTGGAATTGGCGCCTCAAAGATCTCCACAAGGGAGCTGCCACACTACTTGGCTCCCAGCCGATGTGGTAACTCAGATAACTAAGATCATCTAATTGAGTTTATCAACATTAATTATAGGGCAAATTACATATAGAGCTTTGTGTTTGCAATTAATTACATCTTTATTTTAGGATCCTCTATTTTAGGATTAAAGTAATGAATTTTCTTTTAGGACCACTTAAAATTTTAATCTCGGGTCTCCTTCCCCTATGCAAGGACAAGCATAGTTTGTCTTGTCCCCAGATTTCTTTCAAAAGGATCGAACCATAATCACAAAGGAAGCAAAACTGAGAGCAAAAAACGACAATAGAGATATATAATGGGTAAAGAGCCAAAGAAAGTGCTGTCCCACTGACCTGCATCACAGCTTCGCCCATCATAACCAAACAAGACCTATCCTCCACTCTTTTTATCAATCCCTTTCTCTGTCAGAGATTAAGTTCCTGCATGAACCGATAGAAACATAACTTATCCAAAAACAACCACAGCTCTCCACCAAGTGATCTTTCTTATCTCTAATTTCAGAGGAATAAGCATCAAACAACCAAAGGCTTTGGGGTTTTTAGAACGTTGTGTTAGATTTCTTCGGTGAAGGAACTTTGTGGGATCCATTTCACTCAGTCAGAAACAACTAACCAACGCCGTTAAAATCTGCCAATATTTACAACCTTGACAACTCAATCCATCTACAGTTCCACTCAAACCCACTAAGGCGCTAATCTCAGAAACTGAATTTACTTTTACTAAATTTTATTATCACTAATGCCCCTATATTTTTCTTTTTATTCACAACTGTACCTGCATATAACAGGTGGCACACATGCTGCCGTGCAGCGTGATGGGTGTCTTTTATTATGGCCCCACTTCTGACATACCCAACTCTATATCCAGAATCATAAAAATGCGACATTCTTAAACCAGTTTTATCCCAGTAAATTTTTTTTGTTTGCCGGCGAGTTTATATTAGGAGATGTTTGTGTCACCTGATGTGTGCGAGTTTGAACTTTTAATAGTTCAATTAATCCATTGGATGATCAACGATCAAAATCATTTTGTTTGTGGAAAAAAAAATCATGTAAAAAGGAGACTTTGTCTTCCTTTCAGACCCGTTTCCTAACCTCATCTATCTACAGTGTTTTCGGTACTTCCTTCAATAGAAAAGTATCTAGAAAATATTGAGATCCTAGAATATACTGGCATGCGTTTGAAAACAAGGACTTTCAAGATCTTGACATTCCTAAGGATTTTGATTTTAGAGGATTTTGACTATTAACAATAAGAAAATCACAAAGCTGGATATTTTCTCATCAAAGGAATTTGTAATCCACGCAGATGCCAGCCATTTCCAGTTACATCAGCTGCAACTTAGCTAAGCCTTGCGAGATCTGGGAAGACTTTTTCCCTTTGTCTTTCTTCCCTTTCAACTAATCAACTTAGTCTAGAAATTTGGATTTCATTTTGGATTGCAACAGTAACTGAAGGTTGTTAAGCAAGTTTACACTAGACAATTCGAATTTTTGGACTTTTATGCGGAACTGAATGATGGCTGATAATATTGAGGAAAAATGTCTAATTTCATGATCAAAGGGAAAGGGAGTTGGTTGGAAAGATCTAACTTTTTTTTGGTTAAAGGTTAGAAATATCTTACAATATATGTTGGAGTCCATTAATTTTATCGCCCAAGTAGAAAAAAAAATGCAGGGAAGTGAAAAAGGTCTCATCTTTGTTTTTTTCTTTTTTAAACAAAATTATTTTGACCATTGGATTAGAATGATCCAGAAATAAAAATCCTAGTAACACTCAAAAGCAATTTCATTCTATTCTGAAAATTAAATACTAACATGGACTATTCTGTGAATAAAGAGAATATAAGGGGTTTTAAATTATTTCAACGTTTTTATTTTCTTTTATGTTTTTTCTATTGGGGATGGTTGGGTTCCGACTAACCTGAGAATGTCTGGACGCGAGAGCAGTTAATCGCTAGTGAAACCTTGCCGGAATTTCCTCTTTGACCATACGATGTATAGTACACGTATGCATGAATGATCCCTGCAATATTGACAAAAAATTTATCATCATCAGAATTTGAATGTTCTGCAAAAGTACCTTAATCAGGATAAGAGACAAGAAATTTCACTGGCAATGGTTTCTTTCAGAAAGCAGTGTGTAAATGCGGCATTGTTATGAACCGAGAATTACAATTGAAGAAGCATACGAGAGAGGATTCACATTTAAGATAGCGGATTCGATTTGAACAACGGCGACCAAAAAAAAATAAAAAAACTTGTTTGTAGAGTCAGCGAACTTCGATTTTCTCAACGGGGATCAAGGATTTGAGGATTCGGTGTTTCTTCAAGGATTGAACCAAGGGTGAGGAATCTAAGGATGGAAGAATTAGAAGAAATCTTCCGAGCCTTTAACGATAAACAGATGAAGAAGAAACAAAACAGAGAGAAGCTAATTTCTTATCCAGATTGTTCCACATAAAAATCCTTTAAAGATAGAGAGGGGGAGAGAGCGTGTTGCTTTGCTTTGCTTTGGGAGTAACACGGCAAGCTATCTGAATTCTTAAACAAATAGAATAAAGGAGTAACGGCTCTATGAATCGTCTACGTCTGCCATTAAATACCTTCAGATTCAAGATTCTCATATTCCAACTCGTTCAAAACGCTAAATGAAACCGCGAGTTTCCCAAGAGTAACAACTGCAAACGTGGTTTAATTAATTCAATCCAAGTCACAGACAAGACAGAAAAACTTCATTTCAAGGCGATCTGAGCAGGTAATGCAGACAAACTCAAAGACAATAACTCCAGAGTTCGCCCCTGCTTACCGGCTACCGCACAGTGAACTTTTTCTCTCCCTCCCTCGTTAAAATCTAAAGAAAATTATAAAATTGGATCGAAACAGAAAGAAATCGAGAAACTAACTCGAATCATAATTTATGAATGAAATGAAAAACTCTCCATTTTCATGGATTTCAAAACCGGAAAACTCGAACTGACCTTCGCAATGCGTCTACTCCTTCCTTGCGTCTCACTTCAACCTCTAGAGAAATAGCAGTGACGAGTGTTAAGTCTCTATCTCGCTCTCTCTTGAATGCTCCGATCGAGAATCTCCCTGAGTTAATGGCTTCTTTATTGGGAGTTCCACAAATCTCAGTTCTCGATGAGTATGTAAGGGCATATAATTTAAAAATGCCCTTCTATTTGTTCCAAATATCAAGACTGCCACTCTCATATAAACATATCAACCCGGTTGACAGAAACACCGTTTACCAACGTTTCTAGGCCCCCACCCCAAGAAGTAAAACGGAAAATGATTAACGGACATCACCGTTAATTGTCAAACCGAAACCGGGGGTTAGTTTTGACCAGTTGGTTCACTTTTAGATTAGAACGTTGTGGTCCAAACCAATCAAATTGAACCAATCAAAGCACAATAGACGGTTTAATCAAAGGAAAACCAATTTGAATTTTGGTTGGACCAACCACATGGGTCTCACTAACACCAATTCACATGGCCAGTGAGGGTTTGTTGCACCCGTGAATTGGTTTGGAAGGAGTTGTTTCTGAAAGTGGTTAGATCATGTATTTTAACTGGTTGTTACATTAGGATAACAAAATCTAATATAATACTTAAAAAACAAAATTCCTGAGAAAGCAAAAAGTATCGGAAAAAAATATTTCATGCGCAACACTAAAGCAAAATTATCGCTTCTATACACTAAGTTATGAAAAGCTAAAATGTTGCAGGGCTCGTACTAGATTATGTTGACTCATCTGCTAATTTTATATTTTCAAATACACATAACTATGCTTTAGAGTGCCAAACATACAAATATACAACAAATTAAAAAAATAATTAAATATACAAATTATCTATATAAAATTAAACACCGCCATTCCATCATCACATTAATAACTATTTTATAGTTATTTTTAATTTAATTTAAAATATAAATTATAAAAAATATGGAATCAAGAATTCTAACTTATTATTTTTTTTTAACTCATGACCATGTGAAGATAAAGGAGACTCCCACGAGTCCATGCAGACAACAAATCACGTGAGTTTGTCACTTTTCATAAAGTAATGCATTTCATTTTCATCAGTCAGACTATTTTTGTAATCTTTAATTAAGAAAAAAAAATCAAATTGGCACTTTGATGGATCATTTACGGGGGCTAAGATGGACGGAAAGGGGAAATAATTAATACATATTTAACCCTAATTAGTAGGTAAAGATTAGTTTTATAGTAGGTGAAGAATGACCAAACAAACATATCACAGCTAATCTATAACCATGAACTAAGTTTTGAACCCGTGATGCTCATCCCCACAACTGTTATTATTAGGGTTTTTGTCTTAAAGCTCTATTTTGTCAGTGGAGAATATTATAATTTTTATTTGTTTGAAGAAAAAATTTACTATTTAACCAACGGGGTTGGTCCAAGTTAGGGGTGTCAACGGTTTAGGTTGGGCCGGTTTCAGGCTGAAAAGCACTCAGCCAAACACGGCCCATTAAGAAAATAACGGTTTCAGGCCGGTTTTGGGTCGATGCGGTTTGGGTTCGGGCTGACTAACGGTTTTGAATTGGGTTTACTAACGATTTGAGTTCGGGCTTACTAGCGGTATGTTTTGAGTACTTTGTTGATGTGTGGAATTTATCAAGAGCATGTAAACACATATAAGCATTAAATTCACTTCAAATCTCTTGTGTTGAGTGTTCAAAACCAAAAACTCTTTTTCTACAAAGAAATAAAAATTATAAAATTAATATACAAAAGAAATCTAACATCTTGATGAATTTTAGTGGGTTGTATTTGTCTATTCTCTTTTCCCTTCTTAACAGTTGTAAAAATGAATCAAAATAAAGCATTAAAAAATTTTCAAATGATAATACATTTGTTAAATATTTACTAAACCCATCTTCCAAATGGCAAAGGCTTTGACCGGCTTGTTGTTTGCATATTCCAAAGCAAAACAATTAAGAAAACAAATAGAAACTTGGGGATTTTCTTGGCTTTTACATTTAAATTTATTTTATTTTATTTATTTATAATGGGTTTAACGGGTTGGTTCAAGTTCGGGCTGGTTTCGGGCCAAACGGTTTGGGCTAGCCCGGCCCAGCCCGAATCGTTGCGGGCTGAGGTTGTTCAGCCCAAACACAACCCATTAAGCTTCTGTGCGGGCTAGTTCGAATTAGATTTTGATACCCCTAGTCCAAGTGGTAAGCAACTGAGTTTGCTTAAGCAAGGTTCCGGTATCGAAACCTTGTGGATGTAAAAAATCCCTACTGGGAGACTCACCTACCAGAGCCAGGTGTGCGACCCGGGTCGAACACCTGATTAGTCAGGGCAAAAGCCTTGAAAACCCGAGTTGGCAAACCAAAAAAATTTACTATTTAATATGATTGTGCTCTGCACACTGTTTCAGCTTCTTATGTAAAGACATTAAGACTAAAGAGTTTTCATGTTCAGCTTTCCTTTACACATATTCCCCCGCTTTCCTCGTCTCCCTTAAGCCTATGAGCCCCTCTCCACATTACTATTTAACCAACACGGCCAATATATTTACATGTATCCTTTTCGCTGGGATGTTTAATTTAAATACCCTATATCGCGTGAGATACAATCCGCCGCTTTTAATTGCAAATTTTTTTATGTAAAACCATAGGCACCAAGAGATTAGAATAACAATTATTTGTCTTAAACTCCCAGATCATCATGTTCAGAAGACATTTAACACTCCATTTAAAATTTCTTTTATTTAACAAAATGATTTCATATAATTCCCATGGCTTCCATTTGAATAATGTATAGAAAAACACAACAGAAGAATCAGGCTAGAAGTCACAAGATGCATCCGAATAAATATAAAAAAATATCTCTTTCCAGTCAATAATAGAACAATTGGAATTATCTCACAACTTGACAATCACAAGGGGGACAAGAAACAAGAAGAGAAAGATCTTAAAGATGGTTGGTGATTAATATTCTCATCATTGCTTAAATTATATGTATTTGTAGATGTGACCTATGGTGTTTAAAGACAAAGTTTATAATTACATGTGAATCTCCAATAAAATCATCATAATGTGCAAACAAATATTTATTATAAAAGTGTCGGCTAAGGAAATTGACATGTTAAATCTTCGAATTCAGTTATATCTAAAGTACTCATATCAGTATAATGATCAGTGGACTAGCATCGAAGCTTGAGTTACGGTATTAAAACAAACTCTCAATAAAAATTCCTAAGATAAGATTGCATAGAAAAATTACACCCTATTTTCCAGAACTCTACTTGTGCAAAAGCCTTCGAAAGCAAATTTGTCCATTTTATAAATGATGGAATTCCCAAAATGTATGTCAATATAAAATGAAATATATTTGGTTGAATTAAACATTAACAAAAACAAATAACCTACTACACTGGCAAAGAAGTAATTCCAATTACTCACCAATGCCTTCCAATTAAAAGTTGACGCATCAAGACGCAGAGGTCCTGAATCCTAATAAAATTTCTGGTTCTTTTAAAGTCAAGTTGGGTTGGACAAGGTGATCAAAGCTCTTTCTGGGCAGCTGACAGGATCATAGTGTTCTTTGGGTGATTTTGAATCCGATTCTCATTAGTATTCTGCTTCCACATATTCACACAATCATCCAGAACACTAACCACGCCAAACACAAAACAAAAGAAACCAAAAGAGACAACAACACAACATATGAGCAACTCACTGGTGTAATTCAATTAATTTACTATATATTGTCTAACTTAAAGCTGCCCATGAAACTAAAATAATAAACTGTGAAGAGTCAAGACACAATCTTATTTGAACTTAAAATCTGAAACTGAGAGTCTAAGCAGATGTCCAGGATAACCATGAACCAGATCACTCAAACTTGATATACTGGATAACGAAAGATAGAAGAAATCAGATCATTCGATCTGCAGCAGTGAATTCAGGAGAAAGATAATAGCCCACTGGATCAACTGTGTTGGAGTCATCATGTTCTTCAGCTAATGATGAGTTGTAAGAGTTTGAACAATCAGTTTGCTGAAGCTGTCGCCCCAGGTGAGCTTGGGATGGGGAAGCTGAAGCTTTTGCTCCTGCTAATGCAGCTCTTACGGTTGCCACTTCAGCTTGGGTTTCTTGTATCATCCTACTCAACTGAGTTATTATTCCAAGAGATCCATGAACCGGATCTTCAACCCTGCGCCGAGCGTCCAAATACAAAGAATTGGCAGCTTCTGCTCTTTGGAGAACATCAACTTCCTGCTCAGAAAATGTTTAGGATCCATTAAAGAAAAAACGCAAAACAAACCATTGATTGCCTTTGTGATAAATTTCTGACATGAATTAGTATCATTATTTTGGAGGGGCTGGTTTGGCCCAATAGCCGATGTATCAGCAGTTGTAGCCTGACATCCAGGCATTTGAAAACACCTCTCAGCCATAAACAGGGTAAGGCTGCACTGAAAAACAACTTCCATTTTGTACTAGTATCATTATATTGAATTGTGGTTGGATCATAACTTCATGAATTTTCATTTAGTACACATTCAAGAAGGCTATCACCAACGTCAAAAAGTACAAAACATCAGACTGTAGGGAACCCTAACCAAATTAGAAAAATAGAATCTCCAATAAAAGACTCAAAAACTCTCCATAGTTTATGATTTCCTGCTCTCAAGCATTTCAAGTTTCAATTACTGTATTCATCATCTATTTATAAGTCTATACTCTTCATTTATTTTTATTTTTTTCCCTCTCTTTAATGAGTACTCATAAAAAAAAATTATGTTCCTCCCTGCTGCATGGTGAGTGAGTTTTCTTCTGCCCCGTGCATGTTTTTTTACCCGAAACTCTAGTTCCCTTCATCTTCAGTCCCTCTCATCTCCTCTTCTCATGGTTGCTATGGAGAGAATTACCCCCTCCTGCTTCCTCCTACTGAACAAGACCCTGGACCATCTCTAAAACATTAGGAAGAAAGAAGAAGATGATGGTTATGTCTCTTTGGAAGAGACACCTAAAGAGGACCACTTTGAAGTTCATCCTAAGCGTACGCTAGTAGGAAAAGTGTTGGAAGGAAGACCTTTTAGAGTCCAAGCAGTCAATGAAGCTATGGTTAGAGCCTGGAATCTTGTCCATGAAGTTAAGGTTGAACATCTAGGCCCACAACTATTCATCCTCACTTTTTGAACATCTCATAGACGTGGAAAACGTTTGGAAAGACTCCCCTTGGTCGGTTTCAGGCAACCTTATGGTTCTTGAGCACTAGAATGAAGAAGAAAAGTGGGATTTCAACAAACAAGATTTTTGGGCGCATTTCAATGGAATATCAAATGATGTTATCAAGTTGGAACTGGGCAAACAATTGGCTGCTAAGGTGGGAGATCCTTTGTTTTTTAAATGCTCATAACACACCAGCAACTAAGGAACCCTTCCTGCAACCTCTGGCCATGTTGCATCACCTAACATGCATGGCACACACACAAGCTCCTACCTCTCTAAGAACTCAGCTAGCCCAAAACCCCAAAACCAAAATATGGTTGTACATACTAGTCCAAGGAATGACCCTACTGATATTTCCCATACTCTTGGTACGTCTAATCTCAACAACTCACCTTTTAGCAGTATTATTCCCAATGAATCACCAACTTTGCAAATATTGGTTGCTATTCAAACCTAATTACACCAATTTCAAGAAAACCCACCTAATTTGTTATCCCTTTTGCCTCTCCTTTCCTAGTTAACCATCACTAATCAGTCTACTCAACAAGCTACACAGCCGAACCTACCTACCCTCATCTCAGCCAAACCCAACCTGAGAAGTGGACAACTCAGATCACACAAGCCTAATCCAATAGTCAATAATCAATGGTCTCACACAATTAGAACCTGCAGATTTAAAGACTCGTTGGAATATGAGTCAAAATACTTTCAAAGCTCCATACAAATTCACAAACCAATTTTGACGTAGTGACAACAGTTATCAAAGCTATTCTATTCCTCGTAGCCTTCAAAAATGGGAAAGAGAGCAGAAGTTTATAAAAGCTGGCCAGAAGAAGAAGTACCATCCAACGTTACACTCTAGAGCAGTATCTGTAAAGGTTACCAATCCCAAAAATAAATAAATAAATAAAGTAAGCAGGTCCACCTAGAAGAGATGGAAGTGCAAGGTCTAAATAATAGTAACAAGCATGGAAAGAAATTTTGGGTTTTTCCCCTTTCCGCCCGGGGGGGAAAAAAAATAGGGACCGAACCGGATTTCAACTTTCGATTTCCGGCGAAACCACAATTTTCGCGTCTTCTTTCGCCGGTCGGATTTTCCGGACTATTCTTCCCGCCGGTCGTGAGGGGGGGCGGCCATTGCCGGAGAAGAGGGGAGGCGCCGCGTCTCCCCCCTCGCCGCCCTCCGTTGCGAGTCGGTGTTGGCCCCTTTGTTCCGGCGCGTCTCCGGGTTGTTCTCACCACCACCCCCACCATGTTCCTATTTTCAGGCGCGGCCATGCCGGAACCATCGGAGGGTCGTTGCCGGGCGGTGGGTGTCGATAAGGGCTTTGCCCGTGGGTCTCGGGGCCGGGCGGTCGGGGCCGGGGAGCCTTCCCCGTGCGGCCCTCCGTGCGGGCCGGTTTCTCGGCACTTCGCGAGGTCTGGAAATCCGTGAACGCGAGTCGTCCCCCCAAGGATCGAGTGAAGAACCCATCTTCTTCCCTTCATTTTTTAGAGGAGGGTCCCTTGATTGTTAGAGGTTATCAATATCAAGGGAAATCATGAAAATAATAAGTTGGAAGTGTCAAGATGTAAGGAGGGCATTGACAATTCAATCTCTTTCAAACCTCTCAAGAAAGGTGAAGCCCAAAATTGTTTCTTTCATGGAGACTGAAAATGTTGCTGAAAAAATGAAGAAAGTTGGTAAAAAGCTTAAGTTGAACAACATATTTACTGTGCAGCCGATTGGGAGAGCTGGTGATTTGGTGGTTTTGTATGGGAATTACACCCATATGACTTTTCTGGAATCTAATAAGAGATTTATAGATGCTGAAGTTTCAGTTAATGATGCCACCCTTATTTATATTAACATAGTTTATAGAGATCCTAAAAAGATAAAAGACATTAGTGTGGGACCAACTCAAAAGAATTGCTAATGGAAGAAATGATCAATGGCTCTGTTTTGGTGACTTTAACTCCTTTGTTTTCTGGAAGGAAAAGAAAGGAAGGGGCCATTAATGGTAGCAGCTATGAGAATGACAACTTCAAAATGATTATGGATGATTGTAGATTCCTTGATCTGGGTTCTCAAGGCCCTAACTTCACTTGGAATAACAAAAGAAGAGGGGGAGCTAATATTCGAGTTAAATTGGACCACTCTTGCCAATTTTGATTGGAGAAATCAATATGAGGAGGCTTTGATAGTGGTTCATCCTATTGTTGGATTTGATCATCTTCCTATTGTTATTGACACTGTTGGAGGCAAGAACTCAGGTATTAGGCCCTTTTGCTTTGAATCTATGTGGTTCCATCATAAGGATTGTAAGAGTATAGCAAATCAAACTTGGAGTATTGAGGGTGGGAGCAATCCAGCAGACAAACTAATGCTTAAAAGCCAAAATGTCAAGAAAGTTTTTACTAAATGGAATAGATCCTCATTTGGTCATGTACAAACCAAAATTTCTAATATTCTCAAGGAGCTAGAAAACGTCATGAAGCAACCTTCACGGGAGAATGAGGAAAAGGAAATAGTTCTTCATAAATTGCTTGAAATAGAGCTGGAAAAAGAAAAAAAGACACAATGTGGGCCCAAAAGTCTAGAGAGTTGTGGTTAAATGCACAGGAGAAAAACATACATAATTTTTTCAAATTTTTATTTATTCAAAAAAAGGAACTACAATCAATTTCAAAACTGAAGCTAAGTTCAGGGAGATGGTTAAACTTGGAAGAAAAAATTTTTTGTGAAATCTTGGAAGCTATCTATTGTTATGAAGGCATTGAAGAAGATTCTCTTAACATTGTTTCTATCAATTGTTCAGTCAAAGGTCACACAATAATATAACAATATGCTGATGAAACCTCCAAGTACGGAAGCTATCAAGGCAGCTCTAGTGTCAATGGCACCTCTCAAATCCCTAGGTCCAAATGGTCTACCCCCAGCATTCTATAAGCCTTACTGGGACTTTTAGTGGAAGATGTATGTTAGTTTGTTTCTGACCTTTTTATTTTGAGTAACATGCCTAAGGAAATCAATTCTTCCTTTGTGTGTTTAATCCCTAAGTGTAATCACCCTAAAATTGCCCTCCCTAATTTAGGCCTATTAGTTTGTATAATGTCATTGTCAAAATAGCCACAAAAGTGATTGCAACAAGGTTGAAAGGTATTTTGGATAGGATCATTAGTGAATCACAATTTGCTTTTGTTCCTAATAGGAGCATTTTTTTTTTTTTTTTTTTAATAATGTTCTAGTGGCTCATGAATGTTTCCATTATATAAAAAATAAAAAAATAAATAAAAATAAAAAAATAAAAAAATAAAAGGAAAAGAAAGCAAAAAAGTCATGGCCCTAAAGCTTGATATGAAAAAAGCTAGAGTGGAGGCTTCTAGAAGGGACTTTGTCTAGACTAGGGTTTTGTAATCAATGGGTGAATTTAGTGATGTCTTGCCTCAAATCAGTGTCTTACCATGTACTTGTGAATGGCTCTGTCAGGGGTTCAATTCAACCTTCAAGAGGGATTAGATAGGGAAACCCTATCTCCCCTGCTATTTTTGTTCTTTGTGTTGAAGCCTTATGTTCTATTCTTACAACAACTCAACAGGAAGGTTCAATCACTGGTATGAGAGTCAATAGGACTACCTGTATTTCTTATCTATTGTTTGCTGATGACACTAAACTTTTCTCGAAGGTGAACTTGCAAGAATTTCAAAACATTAAAGCTTGTCTTGATTTATATTGTGCTGCCAGTGGCTAGCAAATAATTCAACAAAATCCTCTATCTACTTAGGTCCTAATACTGCTCATAGATTTAAGAAGTGGTTGTCCAAAGTTTTGAAGATACTATATGGAGGTCCTCCTAAAAGTAGTTGGGCTAACATCAAAATTCCAGGCATCAACAAAAGAGGGCTTTAGGGAAATTTAGGAAAGAACAAGAAAAAGAATGCAAGGTGTTGGAAGTTTGCTCTTCTATCCATGGCTGGGAAAGAGGTTCTTTTGAAGTCTATGGGTCTTACCGTCAACAATTATGCAACATCACACTTTCTTCTTCCTAAATCCCATTACAACAAGATTAAGAAGGATGCAATTAGCTTCTTTTGGGGAGAGAAAGATATGTTGGGTGTCTTGGAATAGGTTATGTTAGTCCAAGGATAGAGGGGGCCTGGGGCTTAAGATCCTTATTTGCATAACATGGCATTGTTATGTAAGTTAGCTTGGAAGGTTTGGAGTAACCCAAACTCTTATTGGTCAAAATTTTGAAGCAAATCTACTTTCTCAATTCGGATTTCTTGACCACATCCACCCTGTTTTAATTCTTGTGGGAAACCTCATCTTCAAATCACCCTTACTAGATTGAACCTGGTACCTACTCCCCGGGAACCTTACGTCAAGTATCCCACTTCCTGGAGGTACTGGACACAAGTTTAAAGCCTTTGACCAAAGCCCCTCAATTTCCCCCCCCCGGGGTTTTTTTTTTTGGGGGGGGGGGGGGGCTTTGGGGGGGGGGCAGGTTGGTCTCAATTTAGGATTGGTCTGGGTAGTTGGAGATGGAACATGCATTAGAGTTTGGGAAGATTAGTGGATTCTTTCGAGCCCTGACTGCTAAATCAGAAGTTGTAATAGGGACCACCGAGGTATCAATCTTGTATCTGATCTCATAGACATAGAGATGTGTTTGATCAGGTTGACACCCAATTTTGAAAATTAAAATTAGTATGGTTTCAAGATAAGATAGAAGAAGTTGGGGGCTTGCTAAGAGCGGTGTGGTTTTTGTTAAGTCAGCCTATCATCACCTTTTGAACATCAAAGAAAAGGAGAGATTGAATCAACCCCCTTCTTCTTATAGTTCTAGCACGAACAACATTGATCCAGGGGTTTGCAAAAATATATGGAACTATTGTTCAGCTATGAAGGTTCGTAGTATGTTGTGGAAGGCGTGTGCAGGGGCCTTAGTTTAGCCAATGAGTTGAGCAAGAGAAACCAATAGATTGATCCTAGATGTTGCAGATGTGGGGAGGTGGAATTGACCAACCATAGATTGGTGGACTGTGAATTTGCTCGTAGGGCATGCTTTGCCTCTCCTCTCTCCTTTTTCCCTCCTACTAATACAATAAGTTCTGCTATCAGTTGGTGGAAGAATATCCTACCTGCAAAGAAATCAGTGTACAAGTAATTGAATGTTCTTGTTGTTTATTTCTATTGGAGAATCTTGCTTGCTAGCAATTATTTGATCTTCACAGGGATTCAATGGAGTCTAGAGCAGGTGGTGGACAAGGCAATTGCAAAGGTGAAGGACTATTTCAGGTGCAATGGAGGTTTTTGCAGAGAAGACGATAGAAGGGTGTCAAATCAAGACCCTAGAAACTCCTCTTCATGGACGTGCCCTCTAGTGGGCTTCGTGTATATCAATGTGGATGTTGTGTTTAAACATAGATGAGGTGGGCTGGCCATTGTTTGCAAAGATTTTGAAGGCAAGCCCATTAAAGGTCTAGCAATTCCAACCCAATTCGATTATGTTCTAATGGGGGAAGCTTTGGCGCTAAGGGAGGGAATCTTAATGGCTCTGGAAGAAGATTTTAGAAATGTCCTGATGCAATTAGATTCTATGAAAGTGATCAACTTTGTGAACAAGCTAGGTCTAATTATAGTGGACATTTAAAATATTGTGTGGGACGTGTTGGATCTCTCTTCTCAGTTACAGAGTATTTCCTTCCATCACGTTAATAGGGAGTGTAATGCAGTAGTTGACTCCCTTGCTTCTAAGGCCGTGTCCATAGCGTGTTAGACTCTTTGGCCTATTTTGGATCCTTGGTTTCTAGATCTTTATAATCTTGATGCCTTGCATGGGTCACACGTTAACATATAGACCCTTTTCCACCCAAAAAAAAAAAAAAAAAAAACTATATACCATAGAAATTGGGAAGTATCTAAAAGATCATATATGGACTCTATGGTTAATTCATCACAACGAATTCATTCCAAATGGGTCTTAAAGGCCCATGGGATTGATAGCTTGGGGTTATTCCATCCATATATAAATGAATATTGCTAAAGTGGTTGGTTAGGTTTGTGAAATCATTCCACATTGATAATATAATAATTCAAAAATTCCTCTCTTCTGCATGCGATTAATTATTAATAAAAACCTAGCTTCATTTCATATCACCCCTTAAGGGTTTTCCAACCATCGATCAAGCCTCCAAATCAACACTCCAGCCCTAGCCTATTGATGGTGAAAAATCTAAGGATCACTCCCTAGTCAAGATTTGAATATGCATTTCAAGAAAAAGCTGATTTTACCTTCCATACCCTCCCAATAGATAACAAAAATAGACCTAATTCAATTAAAACAAATTCATTGAACAAAAGCTAGCTAAAATGCAAAAAGATCAAACGTACCATGAGCATTTTGCTTACATTGCTCGCACTGAAGACTTTGTGGACTACTTGGAATTTCTCCAGCTCACTTCTAGGAAAATAAGGTGCAAAGATGCATTCCGGTAGGCATCTCTTCTTAAAGTATTTGCAGGCTGCACATTGAGGAATTGCGTTGGCCCTTCCTGGATTAGCCATGATTGAACTATTTGAAGTTCGAGACTAGGGATCTATCGACTATAAGGAAAAATATTTTGAGGATAGCTTTTCCTCCAGTTCTTTTAGATATACACACCAATGGGTTAAGATTCAGGGGAAACAGCTTATGAAAGAGGTCCTCTCCAGTGCATCAACATCTTTATTCCCTTCCAACAACTAAAGGCCCTTGCAGAAGTATTCTTGTGCTCCCATCCGTTGGATGTGTAATGAACAGGCAGATACACTAAAGAGAATACACATCGAATAGTTACACCAAATGGTCAAACCTAGAAAAACTTTAATTAATGTCATTGAATTCCCCATTTATTTTGTCCATAATTTAAGGTGGTTGAATACTTACCTATGTTGACGATTTGAAACATGCTAAATGGTAAAAAAAATTCAAGGTAAGTTACGTCGAAATGTAACTCCTTGAGTGATCATGGTAAAACCCGGTAAGGTCGGGCAAGTACCTGTTCATAAAAACAAAGAGTGAGAGCAGGTTGATCTAGGTGGTTGAGAGGCCACCTCTAACAAGCATGTTAGATTCAAATACAGCACCATCATGAGGTTGGGGTTATAAGAGCCCTAAGCTGAGTACATAAAGAGCAACAGGCATTACTACTAAATGAGGTAGGAGAGGGGTATTTATAATGTAACCTAACCATAGGGAGTCGTCAAATTGTCCACCTAGCATGGATCTCCTCCAAGCTTGACACATCAGATACAAGAGTTGACCTCTCTGACAGGCCGGCCCCTATAAATGAAAGAGGCAGCCTGATGGGCAAGTTCTAATACATGTAGTCAACAATAACATGGGTCACTGCTTGAGAAGGATGCGGTGTTAGGTCAATACATCATTTATCTAGTAGGGGCCTGAGGGTCTTTGGGCTACTTGGCTTTCCACCGAGCCTTCTCTATACGTGCGAGCCCATTAGAGAGATGCAGTAGAAGTCTTGTTCCTCATGGCAATGTTCAAGAGATTAAATCTCATGTTCCCTAATAGCATTCCTCTAATGTCAAATCAGCATCTTGAGGTCTAGGGTTGAGGCCCCTAGACTTGAGTGTTGTCACCATTGCTCGGTTGTTTCCCACTCTTTCCTGTGGACGTAGGATCGAGCTCCCTAGTCTACTCTATGCACAACTGGTCTGATGAGATTTTCTAGTTTGGCTGTTGGACCAAGACCTAGCTTGGGTACTTGGTACCCATAGAACAAAATTCGGTCAAAATTTGCAAAATTTTCATTTTGGGAACCTCAAAACGAAAATCTAGGGACTGAAAAAAATCCCAAGTTTTGATCGAAACCGTCAAAATTTCATTGAAACTTGTCGAAACCTTGAAACCTGTCGAAACCTAGTTCAACCTAGCAGGACCAGCTGGTTCATGAGAAAAAAATTCCCAAATTTCGTAGGAAACATGAGAAATTTCGTGGAAACTTAAGAAATTTCGTGGAAACTTAAGAAATTTCGTGAAAACTTGGGATTTTTTCTTGCAAGTTTCGTAGCTTTTCTAAATTTTTTATTTTTTTTATTTCTTTCATGTTTCCCCAAATACCACGACAAATACCCCCTCCATCAAGACTTCCCTATCTAAATTGTGTATTCCCACAGACTGGTTATCTTAGGCAAGTTTATGACACTTACAAAGTTACAATTGTCAATTACTTTGACAACCATAGGCATAAAATGTCATGGGATGTTTATATTCGTTGGTTGGAAGAGAGGATGTTACAGGCATAGTACTACTCAGCTCACAAGATGGATCCCCTTAGGCACTCATCTTGGCTCTGAGTTGTACTTTCCTTCTATTGTCAGTTACTTTGTATTTGATGTTTTGAAGTTAGAAATTATCTATTGAATGTTATGTACTTAAGTAGTTAAGTTTATAGTCTACTTCTCGGACAATTCTGCATTGATATTAGGTACATTGAATGACATATCTACATTGATTTTTTTAGCAAAATACAACAAATGTGTTCTCTGTACTCATTAGCTTAAATGCAAAGTATTACCCTAAAATACTCCTTAAAACCTATCGAAACTTGATGTCGAAACTTGCACAAAAAAATCTTAAGTTTCCACGAAATTTTCCAGTTTTCCACCTAGGTTTCCCATTTTCACCTGGTTGAAACTTGAGTTTTTTTTCTATGCTAGTACCAAGGTTTAAAGTATCGGTCTGTATTGTTTCATATCAGCCAATACGTATTGGTATCGTAGGCCTACGATACAATATAGGTTGATTCGTCTCTAACTTATTTTTTTTCCTTATCGTTTCCCACGTATCGTTATGTATTGGCTGATATGTTGAAAACAATACAAAACACTACAATATGAATCGATACCGTCGATACGAACTACTTCAATGGGGGGGGGGGTAACGAGTTGGAGAAGGGGGAAGAAATGGGTGCAGTCTTAATCCATTGGCCTTTTCTTCACAAAGCTAGAAATGAATTTCTAAAAGGAGAATGTGAAGGAGTTGACGTAAGGGAAGAAGTTTGAGACCTTGAGATTGAAGGCCATGAGTGAAAAAGAAAAATTTACTGAACTTGGTGGGTCATTGTACATCAACTTTTATCAGCGATTGATTCCAAAAATTACTTGGAGGGATAAATTGAGTTTTTTTTTATGTGAATGATTTCATATTTTCAGTACCAACTCTCAGTTTCGCCCACTTCTAGGGCTTTTACACCTAAAACAAAAGACTTTCAAGGTAACAGGGTTTCAGATGTTCTTTCTATTTATTTTTTCCCTTTCTGACGAAGAGGTTTCATTGATGTCAGTATACTAATTAACTTTTAAACAAATGTAAAAAATAACCTCTAAAATCATTAATTGATTTCCCTAATGGGTCCAAAACCAAGAGTTCATTGATAAATGGAGCTTCCATCCAACTTCCCACATTCCCACCTTGTATATACTAGCGTATCTTTATTCTCTATACGGTATATTTTCTTAATTCACAGTAAGAAATTTTCTTCATGAATAAAATATGATCTTAAAAGAAGTACACATGATTAGTAGATGCATGATTAAATAATTATTTACTAGCTATGTCTTTTTCTTTTCTTTTATTTATTTATTTATTTATTTATTTATTTAAGTTAGACTATTTCCATATGTGCTTTGATCATTTCTATTTAATTCTACATTCATTGATACATATCTACAATACGATACGACACAAACCGAAACATCTCTTAAAATCACTTGACCAATACACTACCAATACAAGATACTCTACACCTTGCCTAGTACAAATTGGGACAAATAGAGGAAATGTATCTTGTCAAAGAGCGTATCCTTCGTCAAATTAAGACTTGCATTTCAAGTATGTACAATTTTGATTTTATTAATTTTATCGCGTATATGGCCATTCTATAAGAAAAATGAAAGGAGCATGAAGTAAATCAAATCAATACTTAAGTATAAGCTTTTATCTTTATTACTTCATTGATGGTTATTGTTGTCCCCATTTTGAAATTAACATTACAAAGCTAGACTAGCTAAGGAGTGAAGAGGCTACAGTGACAACATGGACCCTTTTCTTGGCAATGGTGTCATCGATATCGTTTGAAACCCTAAAAGAATTGAGAAGAGAACATTAAGAGAGAAGGTGGGGGTGGGATGTATGTTAGATTGAGGCACAAGATTGCTTTATCAAGCTAGGAATACTCAATTTGTTGCCTCCTCCAGTGCAAACTGTCGGGAATGGGCGCAAGCACAAAGAAGAATACAAGCAATACACACTCAAGGAATTTACTATGGTTTGTCAAAATTGCCTATGTCTGCCAAAGAATAAAAGCAATTCCACTATTTCTTGAAAACCTCACCATTGTCACACCTTATAAAGTGCTACCTTTTGCATACCTTGTTTTCTAAATTATCCCAGAGTGACTGTTTATAAGGAAACCCAACAACCTAATCCCCATACAATTACAATTGTATCCCTGTACAAATAACTAACTTAAAACCTATTCCAACTACAAAAACAGCCAAAATCTAATAATAAGAACTTGCAGAGTAAAAGACATACCCAAACCCAACCTCCACCTCTGCTTGAATTCTACAAATTACCTTGAGGAAAACCAATGTTGATGTCTAATCTGCAATCACCTTTGTCTTTGTGTATCTACCACACTTTACCGCATGCCCCACGTTCCCTCTAGGGATGCTTTAATTTCTCGATCACCATCACCTAAACCAGCATAACGCAAATCCCCACCTAAGGGGTCCTGCATAGCTTAGCGTCATTGTACAATGTGATGTGATTCTACCATTCCTATTGCTTCAGTTTGCTCTGAAAGATCATTGCCACTTACCAAATCCAAAGTGGAAGTCACCTAATTTTTATCATATTTTCCCTTGTTCAACGCTTGGACCTGCGACTTCCATCCACCTAGTCAATTCTAACCTAAGCTCCACTTGTTTCAACACTCTTTGCAAACCTATATAATTTACCAATCATCCGTCCCTGCATCAAAGTCATGGTCCCTCTTGAACCTTGATAACCCCACTCTCAGATGAGCACATGAAACCTTTAGAATCCAAAATTTCGAATCAAATATATAAGATTCTTCCTTAGATTTGACATATGCCTAATTCCACTCAAAATTAATTCACACAATCCTATTAAACATGTGAATCCGTACATTCTCAATTCTAACAACCTTGCTTTCCTTGTTGTTTGCCATTTTGATGACACCATCCTCACATGCAAGATATGTAGCAAACCAATCCCTAACTGAACACATATAAAACGTTCCATTGCTTTGCAAGATTTTTTTCATTTAAAACCATGGGCACCATTT